>NC_084635.1:35556330-35563830 GCF_033978795.1 Nerophis ophidion | reverse complement strand
GCTCTAGTTCCCAGCTAGCAATTAGCACTTCAGTTGTCAGCTACAGAAAAACACTAGTTGCCAACTAGTGGTCAGTCGTTTTCTGCTAGCGATTAGCACTGTACTTGCAGCTAAGGTTTAGCACTGAAGTTGTCAGCTACCGGTTCATGCTGTAGTTGCCATCTAGTGGTTAGTGACCAAG
The DNA here is from genome assembly GCF_033978795.1 of Nerophis ophidion. Classification (NCBI taxonomy): domain Eukaryota; kingdom Metazoa; phylum Chordata; class Actinopteri; order Syngnathiformes; family Syngnathidae; genus Nerophis; species Nerophis ophidion. Next base: position 35,563,649 of record NC_084635.1, on the reverse strand, counting down.
TTGTCAGCTACTGATTAACACTCTTGCTGCCGGCTAGCGATTAGCGTCCTAGTTGCCAGCTACCCATTAATGCTCTAATTACCAGCTAGCAATTAGCACTTCAGTTGTCAGCTACAGAAAAACAATCTTGTTGGCAATGAATGTTCAGTGCTCCTGTTTTCTGCTAGCGATTAGCACTGTACTTGCAGCTAACGATTAACACTCAAGTTGTTAGCTACCAATTGACAATATAGTTGCCATCTAGAAGTTCGTATCCTAGTTGTCAGCTAACGATTAACACACTTGCTGCACGCTAGCGATTGGCGCCCTAGTTGTCAGCTACCAATTAATGCTGTAGTTGCCAGCTAGCAATTAGCACTCTAGTTGTCAGCTACAGAAAAAGACTAAATGCCAACAAATGTCTAGCACTATTGTTTTCTGCTAGCGATTAGCAATCATGTTGTTAGCTACCAATTGACGCTATAGTTGCCATCTAGCAGTTAGTATCCTAGTTGTCAGCTACCAATTAATGTTGTAGTTGCCAGCTAGCAAATAGCACTTTAGTTGTCAGCTACAGAAAAACACTAGTGGCCAACTAATGTTTAGCACTCTCATTTTCTGCTAACGAGTAACACTGTAGTTGCCCGCTAACGTTTAGCGCTCTAGTTGTCTGCTAGCAATTAGCACTCTAGTTACCAGCTAGCAATTAGTACTGTAGTTGCTAGCTCATGGTCAGCTATTGATGGTTGTGCTTGTTGCCAGCTAGCGATTAGCACTCTAGTTACCAGCTATGAATTAGCACTCTAGTTACCAGCTAGCAATTAGTACTGTAGTTACTAGCTCATGGTCGGCTATTGATTGTTGTGCTGATTGCCAGCTAGCGATTAGCACTCTAGTTACCAGCTAGCAATTAGTGCGCCAGTTACTAGCTAGCAATTAGTACTGTAGTTGCTAGCTCATGGTCAGCTATTGATGGTTGTGCTTGTTGCCAGCTAGCGATTAGCACTCTAGTTACCAGCTATGAATTAGCACTCTAGTTACCAGCTAGCAATTAGTGCGCCAGTTACTAGCTAGCAATTAGTACTGTAGTTGCTAGCTCATGGTCAGCTATTGATGGTTGTGCTTGTTGCCAGCTAGCGATTAGCACTCTAGTTACCAGCTATGAATTAGCACTCTAGTTACCAGCTAGCAATTAGTACTGTAGTTACTAGCTCATGGTCGGCTATTGATTGTTGTGCTGATTGCCAGCTAGCGATTAGCACTCTAGTTACCAGCTAGCAATTAGTGCGCCAGTTACTAGCTAGCAATTAGTACTGTAGTTGCTAGCTCATGGTCAGCTATTGATGGTTGTGCTTGTTGCCAGCTAGCGATTAGCACTCTAGTTACCAGCTATGAATTAGCACTCTAGTTACCAGCTAGCAATTAGTGCGCCAGTTACTAGCTAGCAATTAGTACTGTAGTTGCTAGCTCATGGTCAGCTATTGATGGTTGTGCTTGTTGCCAGCTAGCGATTAGCACTCTAGTTACCAGCTATGAATTAGCACTCTAGTTACCAGCTAGCAATTAGTGCGCCAGTTACTAGCTAGCAATTAGTACTGTAGTTGCTAGCTCATGGTCAGCTATTGATGGTTGTGCTTGTTGCCAGCTAGCGATTAGCACTCTAGTTACCAGCTAGCAATTAGTGCGCTAGTTACTAGCTAGCAATTAGTACTGTAGTTGCTAGCTCATGGTCAGCTATTGATGGTTGTGCTTGTTGCCAGCTAGCGATTCGCACTCTAGTTACCAGCTAGCAATTAGTGCGCTAGTTACTAGCTAGCAATTAGTACTGTAGTTGCTAGCTCATGGTCAGCTATTGATGGTTGTGCTTGTTGCCAGCTAGCGATTAGCACTCTAGTTACCAGCTAGCAATTAGTGCGCTAGTTACTAGCTAGCAATTAGTACTGTAGTTGCTAGCTCATGGTCAGCTATTGATGGTTGTGCTTGTTGCCAGCTAGCGATTAGCACTCTAGTTACCAGCTAGCAATTAGTGCGCTAGTTACTAGCTAGCAATTAGTACTGTAGTTGCTAGCTCATGGTCAGCTATTGATGGTTGTGCTTGTTGCCAGCTAGCGATTCGCACTCTAGTTACCAGCTAGCAATTAGTGCGCTAGTTACTAGCTAGCAATTAGTACTGTAGTTGCTAGCTCATGGTCAGCTATTGATGGTTGTGCTTGTTGCCAGCTAGCGATTAGCACTCTAGTTACCAGCTAGCAATTAGTGCGCTAGTTACTAGCTAGCAATTAGTACTGTAGTTGCTAGCTCATGGTCAGCTATTGATGGTTGTGCTTGTTGCCAGCTAGCGATTAGCACTCTAGTTACCAGCTAGCAATTAGTGCGCCAGTTACTAGCTAGCAATTAGTACTGTAGTTGCTAGCTCATGGTCAGCTATTGATGGTTGTGCTTGTTGCCAGCTAGCGATTAGCAGTCTAGTTACCAGCTAGCAATTAGTGCGCTAGTTACTAGCTAGCAATTAGTACTGTAGTTGCTAGCTCATGGTCAGCTATTGATGGTTGTGCTTGTTGCCAGCTAGCGATTAGCACTCTAGTTACCAGCTAGCAATTAGTGCGCTAGTTACCAGCTAGCAATTAGTACTGTAGTTGCTAGCTCATGGTCAGCTATTGATGGTTGTGCTTGTTGCCAGCTAGCGATTAGCACTCTAGTTACCAGTCAGCCGGATGAAGGCCGCAGAGCCCATGGATTTGATGCAGTTCCTGGGTCTACAGGAGCCTGGGTGACGGCCACAGACCTCCCAGAGGTTTTGGGCAACCTGCGTTTCAACCTGAGCAAGAACACCAGGGGGCGCTGCAGACACCCGCCCCAGGTGGCCCCCCTGTCCTGGGGGGAGGAGCTGGAGCGCAGCTACCCCGCCTCCATCCAGCACTACGACTACATCCTGGCCTCCGACGTGGTCTACCACCACCACTTCCTGGACCAGCTGCTGGCCACCATGAAGCACTTCTGCCAGCCGGGCACCAGCCTCATCTGGGCCAACAAGGTGCGGGTGCAGTCCGACCTGGTCTTCGTGGACAGCTTCCAGAAGACCTTTCAGACCGAGCTTCTGGTGGAGGATGGAGAGATGAGGATCTTCATGGCCACCTGCAGGGGGGAGGGGCCGGCCAGGGGAGGGAGGCGGTTGCCGTGACAACAAGGATGGCGAATCTGAGGCCGAGTCATAATCAGGACTTTTTAGCTCATATTTAGCACTTTTGATCTCTAATTATCACTTTTTATCTCCTAAATGAGTTTTTAATCTCCTAATCATGACTTTTTATCTCATATTCATCACTTTTAAATCTCCTGACTTTTTCATCTTCTAATTATGACTTTTGAATCTCATAATTATGACTTTTCCCTCATATCAATAACTTTTTATCTCATAATTATGACTTTATCCTATAATTGTGACTTTTTATTTCTTAATTCTGACTTTTTATCTTATTTGATACTTTTTATGTCCTAGTTCTGACTTTATCTCATAATTATGATTTTTTACTTCCTATTTATGACTTTATCTCATATTTATGACTTTTTATCTCATAGTTATGACTTTTTATCCAATAATTCTGACTTTTTTTCTTATTTATGACTTTTTATCTCCTAGTTCTGACTTTTATTTCATAATTATGACTTTTTACCTCCAAATTATAACTTTTTATCTCATTATAAAGTTATTTCATGGTAAAGTAAAATAAAAATACATATATATATATATATATATATATATATATATATATACATATACATATTTTTTGCCAGGAACTTTTAAAAGTAAATTTAAGATAAAATGGAAGCCTATGGAATAATTTTTATATCTCACAATTTCGACTTTTGTGTTTTGAGATTTTTATATAAATTGGGATTCATTTTGCTTGAATGATTTATTTTTTATTCATGAAGAAAGTCAGAAGAGCTTTTTCAAAAAAGTGTCAGGTTTTTTTTTTTTCTGCTTTCTTTTTTTCAAACCAAAGAAAACACCACCAGTGTCATTTATTTATATAAGAAGATGTGGATCGGATTAATTTATTTGCAATTATTCTGAAATATTTGCTATATTTTTTTATTAAATCTAATTTCATAATTTTTAATGTAAACATTCCACATGGTGGCGCCGTATTATCATACTTTGGCAGTGACCGTGTAGCATTTCAGAAATATAGGAACAAATACACAAATAATACATAAGAATAAAATGCAATTGATATAAAAAGTAAAACTACAACAAATATGACATAATAAAAATGGTACTAGCACACTCTGTGTGTGTACACTAAAACTACATTTTAGAATAATGAACCTGAAAGTTGATTACCAAAAAAAAATGTTTTAAAAATTACAATCTAATTTTTTTTTTAAATATACATATATACTTTTTTCCAAATTTATTTTTTTTTACTTTATATAATGCATAAAATACATATATGTAATGTATGTATGCGTCTTTATACACACACATATATATATATATACATATATATATATATATATATATATATATACACACACATATATGCATATATATGGGAATCAGTTATCCTTCACTTAAAAGACTCAAATGACTTGATTCGTTCAGCTCTAAAATGTAATTCTGCATACAAAATGCATCAGAAAGTCTTCAGTTTCATCAAAAGAGAAACAATGTTTAAGTTTGTCAGCACAAATTGAGGATTCTGCTTCCCAACATGACATCAAAATAAATATTCACTTTCTTGAAAAAGATTTTATTTTGTGTTTTTCCTCATCACTTTCTTTCCTCTGGTCTTTTTTTTCCTTTTAACACAATTCATGAAGGATAATATTTGACTTATTGGAGCGTTTGACCTAAAAAGTCTGCAAAAGTCCACAAACAGAAGAAGTTTGTCAAATAGCAGGATTGTGTTTGGAGCCACAAATGGAGGACATTCAGTTGTTGTGTCCGTCTTATGGTCCAATGATGGACACATAGGAGCGTGGCAACCAGGTGGTCCAACAACCAGGTGGTCAAACAACCAGGTGGTCTAACAACCAGGTGGTCAAACAACCAGGTGGTCAAACAACCAGGTGGTCAAACAACCAGGTGGTCAAACAACCAGGTGGTCAAACAACCAGGTGGTCCAACAACCAGGTGGTCCAACAACCAGGTGGTCCAACAACCAGGTGGTCAAACAACAAGGTGGTCAAACAACCAGGTGGTCAAACAACCAGGTGGTCTAACAACCAGGTGGTCTAACAACCAGGTGGTCAAACAACCAGGTGGTCAAACAACCAGGTGGTCTAACAACCAGGTGGTCAAACAACCAGGTGGTCAAACAACCAGGTGGTCAAACAACCAGGTGGTCTAACACACAGGTGGTCAAACAACCAGGTGGTCAAACAACCAGGTGGTCAAACAACCAGGTGGTCCAACAACAAGGTGGTCAAACAACCAGGTGGTCCAACAAACAGGTGGTCCAACAACCAGGTGGTCAAACAACCAGGTGGTCAAACAACCAGGTGGTCAAACAACCAGGTGGTCCAACAAAGAGGTGGTCCAACAACCAGGTGGTCAAACAACCAGGTGGTCAAACAACCAGGTGGTCCAACAACCAGGTGGTCCAACAACCAGGTGGTCAAACAACCAGGTGGTCTAACAACCAGGTGGTCCAACAACCAGGTGGTCAAACAACCAGGTGGTCAAACAACCAGGTGGTCCAACAACAAGGTGGTCAAACAACCAGGTGGTCAAACAACCAGGTGGTCAAACAACCAGGTGGTCAAACAAACAGGTGGTCAAACAACCAGGTGGTCCAACAAACAGGTGGTCCAACAACCAGGTGGTCCAACAACCAGGTGGTCAAACAACCAGGTGGTCTAACAACCAGGTGGTCAAACAACCAGGTGGTCAAACAACCAGGTGGTCAAACAACCAGGTGGTCAAACAACCAGGTGGTCAAACAACCAGGTGGTCCAACAACCAGGTGGTCCAACAACCAGGTGGTCCAACAACCAGGTGGTCAAACAACAAGGTGGTCAAACAACCAGGTGGTCAAACAACCAGGTGGTCTAACAACCAGGTGGTCTAACAACCAGGTGGTCAAACAACCAGGTGGTCAAACAACCAGGTGGTCTAACAACCAGGTGGTCAAACAACCAGGTGGTCAAACAACCAGGTGGTCAAACAACCAGGTGGTCTAACACACAGGTGGTCAAACAACCAGGTGGTCAAACAACCAGGTGGTCAAACAACCAGGTGGTCCAACAACAAGGTGGTCAAACAACCAGGTGGTCCAACAAACAGGTGGTCCAACAACCAGGTGGTCAAACAACCAGGTGGTCAAACAACCAGGTGGTCAAACAACCAGGTGGTCCAACAAAGAGGTGGTCCAACAACCAGGTGGTCAAACAACCAGGTGGTCAAACAACCAGGTGGTCCAACAACCAGGTGGTCCAACAACCAGGTGGTCAAACAACCAGGTGGTCTAACAACCAGGTGGTCCAACAACCAGGTGGTCAAACAACCAGGTGGTCAAACAACCAGGTGGTCCAACAACAAGGTGGTCAAACAACCAGGTGGTCAAACAACCAGGTGGTCAAACAACCAGGTGGTCAAACAAACAGGTGGTCAAACAACCAGGTGGTCCAACAAACAGGTGGTCCAACAACCAGGTGGTCCAACAACAAGGTGGTCAAACAACCAGGTGGTCAAACAACCAGGTGGTCAAACAACCAGGTGGTCAAACAACCAGGTGGTCAAACAACCAGGTGGTCCAACAACAAGGTGGTCAAACAACCAGGTGGTCAAACAACCAGGTGGTCAAACAACCAGGTGGTCCAACAAACAGGTGGTCAAACAACCAGGTGGTCCAACAAACAGGTGGTCCAACAACCAGGTGGTCCAACAACCAGGTGGTCCAACAACAAGGTGGTCAAACAACCAGGTGGTCAAACAACCAGGTGGTCAAACAACCAGGTGGTCCAACAAACAGGTGGTCCAACAACCAGGTGGTCCAACAACCAGGTGGTCCAACAACAAGGTGGTCAAACAACCAGGTGGTCAAACAACCAGGTGGTCCAACAAACAGGTGGTCCAACAACCAGGTGGTCAAACAACCATGTGGTCAAACAACCAGGTGGTCAAACAACCATGTGGTCAAACAACCAGGTGGTCAAACAACCAGGTGGTCAAACAACCAGGTGGTCCAACAACCAGGTGGTCCAACAACCAGGTGGTCCAACAACCATGTGGTCAAACAACCAGGTGGTCAAACAACCAGGTGGTCCAACAACCAGGTGGTCAAACAACCAGGTGGTCAAACAACCAGGTGGTCCAACAACCAGGTGGTCCA
>NC_084635.1:35471330-35548830 GCF_033978795.1 Nerophis ophidion | reverse complement strand
TGTGCTAACAGTTTTTTTACTATTTAGAATGCACAAAAAAGGGTGTTCTTGTTTCACATAAAGATTAATGGGAAACATTACCAAAAAAGAGAAACAAATATTTCTTCAAGTATGGATGTTAATTTGTTTTTATCACTAAATATGTTTTTGGACTCTGAAATGCGTTTGAATTTTGTGAATTGATCAAATTATGCTGACAATTTTATGGAATAAACATTTTTTTACAACCAACATTTTTAAATTTCAGTCAGAAAGAAAATTGTGTCTTGGAAATAAAATCTGAGTAAAATCTTTTAGGATTTAAAAATTCCGAGCAAAAAATATTTGTTAAAAAAACCTTCCAATACAATTTGAAAACTCAAGACTCACTTCAGGTAATTAGGACAGAATTTATAATTGGATTTTTATTAATTTAATAATTAAATAATTAGAACTGAATTAATATATATTTATTAATTTAATAATTAAATCATTGGAACTGAATAATAATTTGATATGTATTAATCTAATAATTAAATTAGGACTGAATTAATAATTTTATATTTATGCATTTATTTAATAAATAATTAGAATGAATTGATAGATAATTATTAATTTAATAATGAAATCATTAGTACTGAATCAATAATTATATATCCATTAATTTAATGATTGAATTATTGGGACTGAATTAATAATAAGTTATTTATTAATTTGATGATTAAGGCAGAATTAATAATCAGATATTAATTTTATAATTACAACTGAATTAATAACAAGATATGTATTAATTTAATAATTCCGACAGAATTAAATATTTAATAATTGAATAATAATTAGAACTTCATTAATAATGAGATATTTATTAATTAAATAAATAAATAGTTAGGACTGGAGCGTCTCATGGGCCGGTTCAGTTTGTTTTAGTTTTTAAACTGAATTTTTATACTCTGAATTTTAACAAACTGAACTTTTAAACTCACGTATTTTACTGAATATTTTGTATCCGATGAAATTGTCAGCATAATTTGGTGTAAAAAAAAAATCCAGTTCACAAAATTCAAGCGCAAAAAATTCAGTGACATAAAATCTGTGTCCAAAAAAGAGCTTCGGTAAAACATAAACAAAACTGAACCTCCATAATCATGTGCAAAGTGGGCAGCTGCGATTAAAAACACTAAAAGTAACGTAAGATAAATTACAATTAATGAGTCAATACACATGTGAAGACATCAAATGAAAGAAAAAAGGGACCACTGACTTACACACCTGCCTTTGGAAAATGAAAAATGTAAAAATCATGCAAATGAAAATGAACATAGAAATAAAAAGACTTTTCCTGCAATCGGCCACAACATGCATAAATGTACATCAAGTGGAATACAACAGTAAATACTTATTGCATGGTACTATGTTGTCCTTTCTATGTACATACTTGGACTTGCAACGCTGTGCATCAGCTGAAGTCCTGGAGGTGACCAACACGAGGTGCGGGTGACACCACAGGCTGGTGAGCGTCCCTTGCACCCGCCGTCAGTGAAGGCACCACAATGCCGTCCTGTGTTCTGAGGTCTGCTGTGTCCAGTGGGAAAGTGAACTTGAGAGGCCAGTGAGCATGGCACAAAGACGTGAGGACGCCTCCCGGTGGTCCTTGGACCCTGTAGACCGGGGCCAGCGTGAAGAAATAGTAGAAGACTGAAAGAGTACCAAGAAAAGGTAAATACATCCAAGGATTTGCGGTTGTGCTGCTGGTGGCACTCGGATCGACAGACTCGGTGAGTTCTTGGCAGCTGGACTCTACGGCGTGCTCGCTGGTCTGAGGCGGCCTTGCTAGAAAGGGGTGTGGTCTGCAGGGTACATCACAGGCAACCAGTTCTCCGTGAAAGTAGCACAGTGCGTCCATTTCAGGTGACGCATGAGCTGGAAAAACACAGGAAGTCAGTTTTACTTGGATGACGGAGCTCTTACTTTTATACAACATCAATCTAACAACCCTCGTTCCGGACCAGGGGTGTCCAGACTTTTTTGGACTTGGAGCCCACCTGACTGCATGTAAAGTAACAATTTATAAATAAATAATTAAATACATAAAGAAATATACAAAGATATAAATAAATAATATATATACATACATATACAAATAAATATATAGATAAATATATACACATATATATATATACACACACACACACACACACACACATATATATATATATATATATATACACACACATACATATATACATATATATATATATATATACACACACATATTCATACACACACATACTGTATATACATACAAACATATACATATACACACATATATATATACGTACATACATACACACACACACACATATATATATATATATATATATAAATATATAAAGAGAGTGATGCCCTCAGCACAGAGCGATGGGAGAGAGGTGTATGGTCAGAGAGTGTTTGGGTCCTGTGTGTGTTTTGTCTCGTCTTGTCTCCTAGTAACAGTGGTACTATGGTATTGTTAGTGTACAAGAGTTTTTCTTGTTTTTGTTTATATAGTATTGTTCTTGTATTATATTGTTTATGTTAAATGTGGAATGAGTGAAAGGGGTTGGGATATTGTAAGCATCTGCTTCATCCAACCTCTTTTCAAGCCTTGCATGATTATCTCTGCCAAAAATGTAAAAAAAAAAAAAGCGTTTTGTTGTACTGTGCAGGTTTGAAATAAATATTTCAATCAAAAAAAAAATTTTAAATGAAAAAAATATATATATATATATATGTTTAAATATATATATATATATGTTTATTTATTTATTTATTTTTTACCATGACTAGGGAAGGTTGTTTTGATTGTGTCTTATATATAGACACTGCGCTAAAAGTACAAAGTAAATTTCAAAGTCGTTGAGTTGATTTTCTCTAATTTTTCACATATTGGTAAAAAATGTGTGGCATTCAGAAATGACATGGTGTTTGAAATAATTTGAAAATACTCCGCGCTGCAATGTTTCATTGAACTCATGGTCTCACGGGCCAAATATCAGACGCTAGCAGGTTGTAATTGGCCCGGGGGCCGTAGTTTGGACACGCCTGTCAGATTACCAACTAAAGGCCAAATAAAAATATGCATGGATAAAGGACTCTTGTCTCCTTGTTAACTATAGCATCCAGCCATCGTGCCCCTCGCCATATTTACTCTGCAACATCCAGGGATCTTAGGGGCAGTTTGGAATGTCTTTTGAGATAGAAGCAATTGATTTGTTCACCTAACTCACCTAAAGCACAGTGCAGATAATTATTGTAGCGTTTTATCATTTATTTGGAGCTTTTTTTTAATGTTATCAGTGTGACTTTATATTTCCTAACATTAAGCTGGCACTTATCACATATACTACTAATATAGCACTTTATAATATGTTTGTATAGTAAACAAACCTGCACTAAAATATAGACTTTTATCGAGGCTTGGACGCATTATTCATGTTCACATTGTTTCTAATGGAAAACATGTACAAATGGAGTATGTAAAACAGGGTTCCACTGTAAGTTATTTCAAGAAATGCAACATCAAAAATAGGCTTTTTTTTATGTTGCTCATACCTGGATGCAGTTCCTCATGTTTTCTTTGCTGGGTTTCTCCTCCACCATTTTGGAGGCATACTTCAAGGCTCTGCCATACATCTTGTTCACCAGAGCATGTTTGTAGGAGAACATCAGTACCTGAATTTAAAAAAATAAAAAAATGTCCATGAACCTGTTCACCACAACTTTTAGAGAGTCATTGGTCTTTCCCCTCCTCGTATCTTTGGAACATTTGGCTGAAAGCTCCAATATTGTACATTCACACAAAAACATCAGGAGTTACATTTGTAACTTCACTTAGGATTATGGTGGACAAGGGGAAGAGTTGGCAGGAGAAGGCGTTTCCCAGCATGCTTTGCTTTTTTTTACAAATCACAGTGGAACCTGGATTTAGGAACCCCTCTATTTGCAAACTTTGTGTCAAGCCTGCAGGTAAATATCAGTGTGCAGCATTTGTGGAGAGGCGTAGCCCCCCTTGTCACATGCTGCCACTAGTCACCACTCAGCGCTTCTTTCGCAATTTTAACAAGTTTTGTCCATTTTGCCAAGTCAATATGAGTCCCAAAAATACAACAGACCAGGGTTGAAAGGAGGAGGGAATGGCTGCAGATTAAAAAGACTATAAGAGGAATACATTAATGGCGTTTAGAAGTATGGAAGAATCAATGAAGCCGGTGTCGCACCGCAGCAACTTTTAATTGTGATGAGACCGGACTTTTCTGGAAAATATGCCAAAGAAGACTTATTTCACAGCGGAGAAGAGCTTTCCTCCCTCGATGTGCTCCTTTCTAGTCGGTTCCTCCTTTGTTGATGTAAGTAGATTTAACTTTCTTAAATGTTTATTATTGCAGCAATATAGTTGTCAAAGTTAGGGATTTTGTGATTACTGATCGTTTGTGAGGGCACCAGAGTGACTTCTGTGTGCAGAACAGCAACTTCTTCTTGTTTTAGATCGGAAATAAAGAGAAACTTGATCCATCACAAATGTGTTATGATTGTTTGATATACAGTACAGTATAGCACATTATATTGTGTTGAAAGTGTACCAACCTTCACTAAAACATGGATTCTGGTCACAGCTGGAACCCATTATTCAGATTCATTATGTGTTTCACGATGCAAACTTTTCTATTTACAAACCCTGTTCAAGACAAAATCAAGTTTGTAAATCAAGGTTCTGCTGTGTCGAGGGCAGTGATTCTCAAAGGGTGGTATGCGGGCTCCATCTAGACCAGGGGTAGGGAACCTATGGCTCTAGAGCCAGATGTGGCTCTTTTGATGACTGCATCTGGCTCTCAGATAAATCTTAGCTAACATTGCTTAACACGATAAGTCATGAATAATTCCGCTGGTAATCACAGTGTTAAAAATAACGTTCAAATAATAAAACATTCTCATGCGTTTTAATCCAACCGTTTGTTTTCTACCGCACCTGTTCAAGATGTCGCATTAATGGTAAGAAGTATTAGAGTTATTATTGGTTAACTTTAGAATAACAATGTTATTAAAAAGAATAAGAGACATATTATTCTCTAAAAATGTTGGTCTTACTTAAAAATGCACCCATCTAGATGTATTCAGTGTTAGAAAATATTATACGGCTCTCACGGAAATACATTTTGAAATATCTGGCTTTCATGGCTCTCTCAGCCAAAAAGGTTCCCGACCCCTGATCAAAGAACCACTTAATTAAATATTCAAACACAGTGGTACTGTTCGTATTGTGTGTAATTTTAAAGTGGCTAAAATATTAAATATACTTGTTGATTAAAACCTCTGTCTTGTTTTTAATGAATAATTACGCCTAGTACTCTCCTGTATTTGTATGTAGGTCATTATGTTGGTACTCTGACAGCCAAGTGTTTTCTGAGGTGGTACTTGGTAAAACAAGTTTAAAAACCACCGGTCTAGGGAATAAAAGGAGAGCGATCATATTCTTTACAGTTGTCTTCAGATGAGACGTCGCGGGTTCAAGACGCCATGCGGTGGTAAAACATGCTACGTTTGAGTAACATGTACGTAAATATCATAATACAATAGTCAACTTAAATTGAAACAGAGTATTTTGGAATAGGCGTTGAGACATTTCAATGTCAAAATAATGAAGTTTTGGACTAAATAAAAAAAAAAAAGAACAATCCTCACCTTGGACTCAGTCAGCTCCGCCCACTTCTGCACCTCCCAGAAGGTCTCCATCAGATTGTCAGCCACACCCTGCAGCGTGTCGTCAGAACTGCTTGGCAACTGGACGCCAATATCCTCCACATCGGCTTGGCCCGTGGCGACGGTGCCGCTAGAGTCCTGAGGCGTGGGCGTGACAAGCTGGTCGGCCAGAGCGCAGCCCTTCCTACACAGAGCGTCCAGCAGGCTTGACTTCTGCTTCTCCATGTCCCTGAAACCACCACGTGCATGTCAAGACTCGCACTTGGCGACACGACAGAGCAGTGCGAGGGTTTGTGGTCGAATGGGCGACATCACAGCCACGTACGTCTTGATGGAGGCGGCGTCAGGTCGAGGGTCCGTTTTCAGGGTGAAGAAAACAGCCAAGGCGGTCTGGTCAATGTGGGAGATGACCGTGTCGGCGGCGGATACTACCTCCCGCAGACGTTTTACACGCTCCTAAAACAGCAACAGGAGGAAAGAGTGGCATGGACACTATGTGCAAATGATGTTTTATGAAATAGGAACCTCTCTATTTGGGAACCTTTTGTTCCTAATTGAACAATATTGCGGTCTAAAACAAGACATTTGTCAAATAAACAGCGTGTTAAAACATGTCTGTGTCACTCAACTTAAAGTAGCAGTAGAGTGGAAAAACAAGTTGTCTTTATATTGAAGCTATTATCATATCAATCTTATTTATGACACCTAATGACCTACAAAGTTTGCGAATAAATAGATATGATCAAAATAGAATCAATCTCACATAGATTCCCAGGCCATTTTGAGTAAAGATGTCCGATAATATCGGCCGATACATGTTTTAAAATGTAATATCGGAAATTATCGGTATATTAATGTCTTTTTTTAAAATGGCGCTGGACAGAGCAGTTTCGTCTGAAAGTCAGCAGCCCCTCCCCTCTCCTCTCTCTCCGCCACACACAACACAGGAGTAAACGACTGCAGCATGAGAGGTTTACTGGCGATGCTTGATGACCTCATCAAACCGCTGCTCGTGGAGCATAACAGCAAGAGTGTGTTGTTGCCGGTGCTGTAGCCGTGGCTAACAAGCGAGCTCGCTCGGTGACTGACTAACGACACCATGTCTAAGGTTTGGGATTATTTTAAAGTGTCTGACGGATTAAAAACTGGCAATTTGCAATGACTGCAAAAAGTTGGTTATGTGAGGAGGAAGCAAGACGTCTTCCTTCAGCATTTCAGAAGCTCTGGCACTCACCACTAGCTTGCAGCACATTTTTGTTACTCATACAAATATGTTAGAGCAGGGCAGACTGAGCCCAGTTTATAATTTCCAGGTATACAGTATACCAGGCAGTCTTGCACTACAGGAGGACTATGTTATTGTTTACTTTATGACTCTGGTATAGTCTGGACTGAAGCTGTGTGCCTTCATTGTTTTTGAGGCATGTTTAAAAAAGTATGTACTTTGTGAAAGTCAAAATATAGTATATCCCATAGTTGTAGTGGCTATCAGGATTATCTCAGGGAGAGCATGTCCCACATTCCAAGCTGCTGTTTTGAGGCTTGTTAAAAAAAATAATGCACTTTGTGACTTCAATAATAAATATGGCAGTGTCATGTTGGCACTTTTTTCCATAACTTGAGTTGAAGTTGTTCTCTTATTTTGTAAAACCTTGTTACATTATTTAATGCATCCAGCGGGGCATCACAACAAAATGAGGCATAATAACGTGTTCATTCCTCAACTGTATATAACGGTATCGGTAATTAAGAGATGGACAATATCGGAACATCAGATATTGGCAGAAAAGGCATTATCAGAGATCTCTAATTTTGAGAGATAATGAGGAAGCCAGTCACGTAATTGCTTGACGTTGCGTTAGGAACCGCAGATCCCTTCCCCATCAACAACAATGCAAATCATGCAGACTTTGTGAGAGCCTACAACGATAACTTTGGTAAAAATAATGATCCAGAATCATATATTGTTGGTACTGGATATAGGGAGGATGAGCGACAGTGGATGAAAAGCGTTACATCTCATTCAGGGGCCGCCTCTTTTACGCACACACGGCCTGTTCTCCCTGTCGGTCAGCTCCTTCCTTTCTTGTCAGCTCATCCTTTGTAACTGGAATTTACTTTTTTAAATGTTCACTATTGTAGCAATATGATTGTTAAAGTTAAGGGTCTTTGTGATTTCTGATCATTTGTGAGGGCACCAAAGAAACCTGTGTGTGTGTGCCTGGCAGTTTAGATTGCCTTTGTTATTGTTTTGGCTTGTTAATAAAGATAAAGTGGATTGTTATGTTTGTTTGATATAAATTACTTTATATTGTGTCCAAACCTTCACTAAAATATAGACTTTTTTCGAGGCTAGAACTCGTTATTACATTGTTTCTAATGCAGAAATACAAACTTTTCGATAAACTTGAAGTTCGACTGCACATAAAAAGGGTGTCTCCTTGATGGCTCGTTACCTTTTCAGAGTCCAGCTGATGTAATCTTTGCACATGCAAAGGAAGGTAATCTGAGTAATTCTCCTTCAGGTCATCATAAAGCGAACAAGAGTCTAACCTGACAGAAAGGGAAAAATAATGAATAAGAAAGAATATTTTGAGAAAACCTGTTTTTCAAACACCGACTTTGTCATCCACTGAATCTTCAAGTCTCTCATGGCTTCCGCAAACTCTTCTTTAACGTCCTTCTCTTTGTCGCCGTCCTTGTCCTTCTCCTTCCCTCCGTTCTTCGCCTTGTTGGGCGCAGGGATCAGGTGGTAGACGACAGAAACTATGTCCTGCACAAACACAAAAAGTGGGGAAAATCAAGTAACAACAAGAAGTCAGCAGCGACATTACCACCTGTGCCAAAATAAAACCAAACAAAACAAAAAAATGTCAATATAAGCTGTGATCACAGCTTTTTCAAACAGCCTCTTGCATTATTCCAAAAAAATCAATTAGTAAAGAGTTGACCTTAGGTGCAAAAGAAACAAAAAGTGCATGAACATTTGAACACAAGCGTTTCGACACTGCATCAAATCTGTCCATTGGACCAACGCTGCCATCACCCCTCCATGAATAGGGTTCCATCTTAAATCTGACAATCATGCATTCTTACTTTGAAAGAAATCTGTTGAGACACCAACAAGGAAGACGGACGAAAGAAAATACAATGTGGTTCTGTCAAAACAAAAAGCTAGTTCAGTCCTAAGTCCACACATCACCAGACATTTCCAACTTCTATGAAGACACGTTTGACATACTTTCACAGAAAAATGGAAATAAATGGAACAAATCTCAAAAGTGGGGTAGAGAGCATTTTCCACAAGGTAGGAGAGCAGAGGGCGCTCTGTTGTTCGGGGTTTTTAGCTCATCCAGTACCTTTTTAAACTTTCTTTGTCGTTTTGCAGAGGACTGCCCCTGGTGGTCAGAATAGCACACAGTAAGGAAGAGACAACACAAGCACACCAACAAAGGATTCTTTTTGTTTCCTTCATTTCTCTTTCATTCTCACTTAGGGATTCAATGGAGACACTATTAGACTTGGACATCGGGAATCAAACAATACCATGTGGGAAAGGATACTTTTCCATTGAGCAGGTTCAATGCAAAACAAAAAAAAATATCAATACTTTGGCATCGCTGCCACTGAGGAAAGGCTCTTCCAACAATAGTAAAACATGCAGATTTTGACCTTTGAATACAGTCAAGTCTGAAAATATTCATACTTCTGGCTTAAAGTATTTTATTTTATTGGAGATGATGTCTCACAGAATATGTTAATGTATAAGAGACTTTATTATGGGGAAAACAATATTTATTTGCTTTTATTTACATTTGAACAAAATCAAAGTCAAATTATGCCAGGTGTATTAATAATCAACATCTACACTAACTACGGTTAGAGATGTAACAATATGAACATTTCCTCTGATCCTTATCGTGACCAAAATGATTACGATTATCTTCATTATCGTTGAATGTGCTCAAAAAGTACTTATACACACACTGAATATTTTTACCAAGTAATTTTTTCAATAACTAATATAAATAAAAATACTTTTAGAAAAGCCACTATTTTGTATGTTTTGTGTTTTGTACAAAGTAACTTTTTCCACATTATATTATGTTACACCCCTACTTTAAAATGAAATAAATTCATGTTTGGCCTAAACATTCTACACAAAATACCCCATAATAAAAATTTAAAACAATATTTGTATTTATTTAAATGAAATAAACATTTTAAAAAATCCGGTACATGTACATATGCTCAATACTTTAAGAGGTACAGCAAAAAGGAATGGGCAAAGACGAATGGACGAAACTGCCCAAAGATAGGTTTGCCAAGTTTGTGTGATCGTATTTAAGAAGACTTAAGGCTGTAAATGCCTCAACAAAGTATTGAACAAAGGCTGCAAATACTTATGAATATGTGATTTAAAAAAAACAATGCAATTTAAAACCCTATGGGGTTATTCTCTGTAGATTTTTAAGGACAAACATTAAATTATTCCATTTAGAATGAAGGCTGTAACATAATAAAAAAAAGTGAAGTGCTTTGAATACTTTGCGGATGCACTGTATGCTTCACTGATAGTGTAGAGATGTGTGTGTCCAAGTTAAAGGAAACGGCAGGCCGTCTTCTTCTAAAGGATTTATTACAGTCTTTGCAAACTGGGAAACATTTGCTGTGGTCTGGAACAACAAGGCACACAAACAACTATGAGAAATGTAGCCGATATTACATACAGATAATGTGTCATGAGACATGCAAAAATAAATTAAATACACAGAGGACATGAGTAAAGGAAATTAAATGAGCTCAAATATATCTACAAATGAGGCATAATGATGCTATATGTACATACAACTAGCATGTTAGCATCCATTAGCTTGCCGTCATGCACTGACCAAATATGCCTGATTAGTACGCCACACAAGTCAATAACATCAACAAAGCTCACCTTTGTGCATTCCCGCACAGTATAAAATACTTAGTTGACAAAATTAGGGGTGAGTTCAAAGACTGTAGAAATTAGTAGGACAAACCGGCGCTCACCAAACACTCTCACCAGTGAAGCATGTTTGATATAAACTGTGGGATTTTTAACAATTAGGGAAGTTTGACTCATGTTTGTCCTCCTACAGAAACCATATTCAAAATAAAATGTTAAAATATTCCCCCCCACTTTTTTCCATTTCAATACATTTTTTAAAAAAGCTCCAGAGAGCCACAAGGGCGGCGCTAAAGACAGACCCCCAGGTTATGGTATGTCTTTTCTTCCATCCATCCATTTTCTACCGCCTATTCCCTTTGGGTTTGCGGGGGGAGCTGGAGCCTATCTTAGCTTCAATCGGGCAGAAGGCGGTGTACACCCTGGACAAGTCGCCACCTCATCGCAGGGCCATTTTCTTAATGGGGAAAAACGTCAATGTCTATTGTTTATATGTTAGCATTTAGGCTGGCTAAGAGGCGCCAGTCAGTCTGTGAGTTTATCAACCACGGTTATCAATCACATTTTTTCCATCATTTAAAGTTAAAAGGGCATTACTAACCTTCATGAGTTTTACCGCAGTTATTATTATTAATGTTGATCGTTACATACCTAATTTAGGTAAGGAATCATGGCCCTTCAAAGTAAAAACAGAATTTAAAAAATCATTGGTCCTTCTTTGCAGGTACAAAAACTTTGACTCATCCAGGAAGACAAGATTTTAAAGTATCTTTGTGGGAATTATTGCCTACTGATCCAGGAGAGAATTTGTGGGATCAGAGTTAATTCATGGCTCAAAATCTTAGTTTAGGTCTTCCTAAAAGGTAGGCAAGACGTTCAGGTCAGTCAAGATTTTCCACTAAAGTGAACTAAAATGTTAGTTTTATAATCATATTTTCCCCACAATTCTAATAGTCAAATAAATTGTTTTCTCATTTTTCTTCAGCCTTTCCTTGGAGCCAGAGGTGTTATCAGAACAAGTTTAATACGGAGTCATCTAATTACAGAAAACGCGGCAGCCAAACCAGATAAGTGGAGACTAACAGGTTTTCTGTGGCGGCAGATGAATCAGAGAAGAAAGAGAATAACGTTGACGGGCAATAAAAACAAGTTCCACATCACCGCTGATTCACTGACACAAGCGACCACTTCAGGTGACGCTCTTTTGAAAGCGAAACCCAACGGCTTTAGAAGAAGGTATTTCAAGCCTAATCTTTAGGATCAAACCATTTAAATGATCAGATTCTTCATTTGAATAACTAAGTTCATATGTACAGATCAAGCCAAAAGTTTGGACACACCTTCTCATTTCAATGCGTTTTTATTTTTTCCTTCAAGACTACTGTATTTCCTTGAATTGCCGCCAGGGCGCAAATTAATTTAAAACTTCTTCTCACTCCGGCACTTACCAAAGGCATGCGGTAAAGTCAAGCATGCGCTAATTATTTAAAACCTCTTCTCACTCCGGCACTTTCCGAAGGCATGAGGTAAATTTAGGCCTGCGTTTAAAAATTTGAATTGGATGAAAAGCACATTTAATAAAAAAAAAAAACGGTTATTATGGTCTTCCCTTTACTTATAAATGAAGTCCATGCGCAGCTCCTTCTGATCAAAAGCATCAATAACTTGTTTATAGAAGTCTTCCTTCTCTTTCTTCAGTTTTAAAAGTCTCTCTGTCTCGATGGAGATCTTCCTTTATTACCTCCTACTTCCATTGAAAGTCCAGTTTAGAAAACTGTTTTATTTTAGATATGTAATCCTCCATGTTAAAAGTGCAAGCGAGAGGAAAAAAATAAAGGATCGCTGCTCACTCTTGCTGCTTGTTGTCACTTCTTCTGCAGCCGAGTAGTCGCAAGAAGGATCACTAGCGCCCTCTACCACCAGGAGGCGGGAATCATTTAATGACTCATATTTGACACACGCAGCTACGGTATATTAATAAAACATAGCTGCTTACTGTTCTTTTTAGCATATTCAATAGCTTGGACCTTAAATCCTACTGAATAGCTCTTAATCTTCTTCCCTTTATGCCATTTCAAATGATTGAAATCAGCCTCCTCCATTTTGAAAATGATGACAGGTGAAGTGTCACTCGTGACGTGACGAGTTTGACCCGGCGGAAATTCTAGGCAGGCGCATACTATATACCCGGCAGCAATTCAAGGAAATACGGTATTTACCTTGGAGATTGTCACTGAAGGCATCAAAACTATGACACCTGTAAAGTGAAAACCATTTCAGGCGACTACCTCTTAAAGTTCATGGAGAGAATACCAAGAGTGTGCAAAGCAGGAGAGCAAAGGGTGGCTATTTTGAAGAAACTAGAATATAAAACATGTTTTCAGTTATTTCACCTTTTTTTTTGTTAAGTACAAAACGCAACATGTGTTCAGTCATAGTTTGAACGCATTGAATAAGAAGGTGTGTCCAAACTTTTGGCCAATACTGTATTTGTACAATCTGAGGTACAGGACTGACACATCTGAAAGGACTCAAGTCACTCACTGCTTTCTTCCCGTACTCGCTCTTCGCCACAACAAGAGACCCTGAGAGATAGCATCCTGGACTTGTACCTTTCGGAATCCTGAATAACGGACAAACAGAAACAACAGGGACAGAAATATAATTATTTATCATAGTGGAGCGTATGTGAAAACTACGTCCATACAATTAGTGCGGAATAGGTTTGGTGCCTGAATTACACATTGTGTTTAAAAACAATGCCTTTTTCTAGCTACAGAATTTTGTGGCAAAATACTCATTTGAACACTTCAATATGAGGAATAACATTCTAACTGATATTTTTGGCATCCCAATTGATCCATTTCCGAGTGTCGATACGATATTTACACAATACATTATACAACTGAAAATGTTTTATAGCAAGTAACTAATGTAAAGACAACAATACATTTTTATAAGGCTTATTTTATTAAATCTGGAATTTTCTAATATTTTTGTAAATCCGATGATGTAGTAAATGCTACATATATTTTTCAAGCAAAATAAAGTGGCTTGTGCACAACTATTAGCTCCTATTTAAATTATTTGGGTTTCGCTCTCCAAGCCTTCCTGTATCCAGACTTACTCCCGCAGTTTGTAAACAATAACAAAAAACAACCCAAAAATTAATATGTAATAATAAAAACAAGTAAAAGATAAATACAGCTGTAATTACTTTAGTATTTTTTTACACTACTACGCCAGGTATCGATTGTATCGACATCTGGATCGTACACTTTACACTAAAGCTTTAGCGGTTAGCTTCTTGTGTCGTCCTGCTCGCTGAGTAGCGTGCTTAGCCCTTCCTTTCCCTCTAATCATCCAGTAGTAATGACACTCTGAAGAAAATGTGGTTATTTTCTGAAGAAAATGTGTTTATTTTCTGCCATGACGGCAAAGATTAGTATCTTCAAAGCAGTTTTGCATTGTGCATAGACAACATGTTCAAAGTCGAGCCGGTGTTCTGGCAAGACATGCACCCTGGAATTCATGCAACTACCACATCTGCGGTGCCTTCCAAGGTTTCTAAAATGTTCCCTTTTTTTCTTGCCCGGATGTAATATCAGAGCCGAGGATGTCGTTGTGAGAATAGCATACATCAAGCACCAAAATATGATTCTGGTGTATACCTATCAAATTTGCTAAAGAAGCTAGCCTATGAAGATTAACATGCGAGCAAGTACGATACGTGAAGTAACAAAATATTTGACGCGGATGTGTATACCTGCAAAACTTGCCAAAAAAAATCCATCATGCTAATATCTGAATGCTAATAATTGTGCCACGAGCCGGTAAGAAATTAGCCACAGGCCGTAAATGGCCCTCGGACCACACTTTGGACACCACTGATCTACAGCTATGTCAGTCTGGCCATGGAGGAATAATGAAGAAATATTTGCGATAGAGATGTCTGATGATATTGGCCGATAAATGTTTTAAAATGTAATATCGTAAATGATCGGTATCTGTTTCAAAAGGTAAAATAATGACTTTTTACAACGCTGCTGTACAGAGCAGTACATAGGTGGTAAAACACGGACGTAGGGAGCAGTTGCGTCTTCCAGTCAGCAGCCCCTCCCCTCTCTCCCACACACAACACAGGAGTAGACAACTGCAGCATGAGAGGGTTTACTGGCGACGCTTGATGACCTCATCAAACCGCCGCGAGCGTAGCATAACAACAACAGGAGCGTGTTGTTGCCGGTGCTGTAGCCGTGGCTAACAAGCGAGCTCGCTCGGTGACTGACTAACGACACCATGTCTGTGGTTTGGGATTATTTTAAAGTGTGTCTGACGGATAAAAAACTGGCAATTTGCAATGACTGAAAAACTGTGGTTATGTGAGGAGGAACCAAGTCGTCTTCTTTTAATACAAGCAATTTGATCTCCAACCTCTTCTAGAATCACATGGAGATTCACATTGAATAGAAGCGGAAGATGGATGAAAAGCAAACACCAAAAGCAGCTTGCAGTGAACGGAGGTGAGGTGCCCTGTCTCAACGCAGCATTTCAGAAGCTCTGGCTGACTGCTAGGCCACTTCAAGCACTCACCACTAGCTTGCAGCACATTTGTGTTACTCACACAAATACATTAGAGCAGGGCAGATTGAGCCCAGTTTATAATTTCCTGTTATACAGTATGACAGGCAGTCTTGCACTACAGGAGGACTATGTTATTGTTTACTTTATGACTCTAGCATACTCTGGACAGAAGCTGTGTGCCTTCATTGTTTTTGTAGCCGTTGTTTTGGGGCATGTTTAAAAAAATTTTTAAAAATAATGCACTTTGTGAAAGTCTAAGTATATTATTTCCCATAGATTTAGTGGGTATTGGGATTATCTCAGGGAGAGCATGTCCCAAATTCTAAGCTGCTGTTTTGAGGCATGTTAAAAAATAATGCACTTTGTGACTTCAATAATAAATATGGCAGCGCCATGTTGGCACTTTTTTCCATAACTTGAGTTGAAGTTGTTCTCTTATTTTGGAAAACCTTGTTACTTGGTTAATGCATCCAGCAGGGCATCACAACAAAATTAGGCCTATTAATGTGTTAATTCCACGACTGTACATATTAGTATCAATTGATATCGGAATCGATAATTAAGAGTCGGACAATATCGTAATATCGGCAAAAAAGCCATTATCGAACATCTCTAATTTGCATTTTAATGTGTGAATGCTTGTTTTAAAAGTAACATTTCTTTGCCACTTCCACTCACTTGTCATCCGGCAAGGCAGTGACATAGAAGTGCTGCGTGGCCCCCGGAGAGAGAGTCACAGAGTTGGCCTTCTTCTTGGCCATGAGGGCCGCACGCTGCGTCTCGTAGATATCGGGGCTGAGGGTGGTGGACAGCCGATGGGAGACCACAAACGGCAGGTCTTTTAGGCGCTCCAGCTCACTGGACGACTCGTGGCGCACCTGCAGGCGCACGGTGTAGTCGCCCTTCTCCAGCTTCAGCGAATACTGAAGAAGCAAAAAAAAAAAAAGGGGTTTGCTCATACGACAACATATAAAGCATCGTTGCATGCGAAGATGACAAAAGAAAAAGGAGGATGTAGAAGGGGACCTGATGTGGATAGGCGTCCCCTGAGCCGAGGAGTCTCTTGTTCTGATCAAACAGCATCCAGAGCTGACTGTCAAACTCTGACTCGTACAGCAGCTCACACAGCAGGGGGCAGCTCGGGGTAACCTCTCCGCTTTTTGGCTGTGCATGGGAGGAACCAGGTGAATAAACACAGAAAGAAAATACCACTTAAGAAGTGCTGTGCTTAAAGGGGAACTGCACTACCAATCCTTATGTAAGACAAGAACACATGTTTTTCTTTTGTTATGCATTCTAAGTAGTAAAATACAGCAAGTATGAGGTGGCTAATAGGAATACACATTTGTGCCCATATAGCACTCTAAAAAACATCCATAAACCGCCAACAATACTCTATTTACATGCCGTGACCTGAATAATACCAAAGTATTAGCATTATTGTTATTACAAGCGCTAACACAGACAAACTATTTTTTAGCGGGGCTGCGATTGCAGAGAGTTAACGTGCTTATGCTGCTATATTAACGTATTAAGCTGCTGCATCGCCTTTGAGCTGGTAAAGTTAATTTTAGTTTATAAATCATGCCTTTCACCTGGATAGTAGAAGGTTGATCACATAACCGAAAAAAGTTGGTCAACTTTGACATTCAACTTAGACCCACAGATGGTAAGAAAGACACGAAAAGTCGCTTTTCTTTTTTTGCTTTATTTTTTAACACGGGTGAGGATTATGGCTAATTCATCTTAACGGGAAGATATGAAAATACCATCAGTTGGCATCTCAGTGACAGCAGACATTGTACAGTAACTGATTGTTTTATTATATTCACTGTTTGTATACCTTGTACTTAGCAATACTGCTATATGAGGCTTAGTGGAGATGTCCAACAATGGCTTTTTTGCTAATATCCGATATTCCGATGGTGTCGAACTCTTAATTACCGATAGCGATATCAACCGATACTAATACATACAGTCGTGGAAGTAACACATTATTATGCCTAATTTTGTTGTGATGCCCCGCTGGATACATTAAATCAGGGGTCTCAAACAATTGCGGCCCGCGAGACGTTATTAAGCGGCCCGCACCTTGATGTGAAAATTTAACGTTGGGTGCGGCCCGCGACTTTTAGATGAATGGTGCTTTACAGCCTCATAATTGTATATTCTCGATTTTTCCGGGAGACCCCCAATTTTCAGTACCCCTCCAGAGGTAATCATTCTCTGGAATTTCTCCCAAACAACAATATATAGGGGGATATACAGGGGGCAGCGTGGAGGCACTGCCTTTAAGGTCCTCTACAACCTGTACAAACAGCGTGCCAGCCCAGCCGCATGTTGTATTTGGCTTCAATAGACACAGTGAGCGACTGCAAGGCATAGTTGATCAACAGCCATACAGGTCACACTGAGGGTGGCCGTATAAACAACTTTATCACTGTTACAAATATGCGCCACACTGTGAACCCACACCAAACAAGACTGACAAACACGGAAGAGTTAGGGCTGCATGGGATTCTGGGAATTTGTTAAAGTTGTGTTCCAGTGCGGATGTTCTACCAAAATGTGTTTGTCAATCTTGTTTGGTGTGGGTTCACATCGTGGCGCATATTTGTAACATGTTAAAGTTGTTTATACCGCCACCCTCAGTGTGACGTGTATTGCTGTTGATCAAGTATGTCTTCCAGTCACTTGTGTGGGTCTGCAGAGGCCTCAAACAATATGAGACTAGGCCGGCACACTGTTTGAACGGTGGAAAAGCAGGCGAGACGGCAGGTTGTAGAGGGCGCTAAAGGCAGTGCCATCACGGCACGCCCTTAATATTGTTGTCCGGGCGAAAACCGGGAGAATGATTCCCCCGGGAGATTGTCGGGAGGAGCACTGTTTCCTGGAAAAATGGCGAGAATTGGCAAGTATGTTACTAGGGCGGGAAAGCCATTCAAAAATGGTGAATTCATTAAAAAGTGCATCTTAGATATTTTAAGTAATCTTTTCTTTCGGCCCAGCCTCACCTAGTTTCTGCATCCAGTGGCCCCCAGGTCAATAGAGTTTGAGACCCCTGCATTAAATAATGTGACAAGGTTTTCCAAAGACATGCACCTGGGGATAGGTTGATTGGCAACACTAAATGGTCCCTAGTGTGTGAATGTTGTCTGTCTATCTGTGTTGGCCCTGTGATGAGGTGGCGACTTGTCCGGGCTGTACCCCGACTTCTGCCCGATTGTAGCTGAGATAGGCACCAGCGCCCCCCGCGACCCCAAAGGGAATAAGCGGTAGAAAAATGGATGGATGGATGGATGTGATATCCAAAATAAATCAACTGAAGTTGTACTAAAAAATGCCAAGATGACACTGACATATTTATTACTGAAGTCACAAAGTGCATTATTTTTTTTAACATGCCTCAAAACAGCAGCTTGGAATTAGGGACACGCTCTCGCTGAGAGAGCATGCGGAGGTTGAGGTGGGCGGGGTTGAGGTGTGTGGAGGTGGTGTATATTGTAGCGTGCCGGAAGAGTTAGTGCTGCAAAGGATTCTGGGCATTTGTTCTGTTGTGTTTATGTTGTGTTACGGTGCGGATGTTCTCCCGAAATGTGTTTGTCATTCTTATTTGGTGTGGGTTCCCAGTGTGGCGCATATTTGTAACAGCGTTAAAGTTGTTTATAAGGCCACTCTCAGTGTGACCTGTATTGCTGTTGACCAAGTATGCATTGCATTCACTTATGTGACTGGGCCGGCACGCAAAAGCAGTGCATTTAAGGTTTATTTGCGCTCTGTACTTCTCCCTATGTCCATGTACACAGCGGCATTTTAAAAAGTCATAAATTTTACTTTTAGAAAACGATACCGACAATTTTGAAACAGATACCAATAATTTCCAATATTACAATTTAAAGCATTTTTCAGACGATAATATCGGCAGTCCGATATTATCAGACATCTCTAATGCTTGGTGTTTTACTAAAGCTGGATCTGTCTAGCACACAGCTTCTAAAACTTGTACCTCAACTTCTGTATATTCAGGCCCAAAAATAAAAGGTCCCAAATCATCATTTGGCCCATAGTAGACATGGTTGTCTCTCATATTCTGCCATGATTAGTAGTGTTGTTGAAATGTCGTTTCTTTAAATGAGCAACATGTGTAAATATGACATGTTATTGTGAATGTGCCTGTTACTATATTACCTATATACTTACAGCACGTATATAAACTAATGATGGAGGCTTTTGGATGTTTTTAGAGCACTTTATAGGTGAGTCCTTACCCGCATTGTTAGCTTACATTTGCTAATGTTTATTTATTAGTTAGAATGTAAAAAATTGAAAACACATATGGGCTTGTCTTACATAAGGATTGTGAATGATAGGCAAAATTCAACAAAAAGGTACCTGATGAAAACTGTACGTGAAAACAATTTCATAAAGTTGTCTGTTGTTGGGTAGAACATCCCTCCCTCCCAAAGGTTTTATCTTTGAGCTGAGCGGCCTACAAGAAAAGATACCACAACGAATGAGAAAAACCTTCAACAGCAAAGCAATGGAAAAAAAGGGTGTGAACTCACCTGAGAGGCTGAACCCAAGACTTGAAGGTAATAGTCGGTGACACTTCTTCATACCTCAAAGGTGAAGACACATCAAAACTTGTCACTCCTTCTGACGCATGCTGGCAAAAGACAGAATACAAGACAGAATAAGTCTGTGATACACACATATACATATACATATACATATACATATATATATAGCAGTGGTTCTCAACCTTTTTTCAGTGATGTACCCCTTGTGAACATTTTCTTAATTCAAGTACCCCCTAATCGGAACAAATAATTTTTGGTTGAAAAAAAGAGATAAAGAAGTAAAATACAGCACTATGTCATCAGTTTCTGATTTATTAAATTGTATAACAGTGCAAAATATTGGTCATTTGTAGTGGTCTTTATTGACCTATTTGGAAAAAAGTATATAAAAATAACTAAAAACCTGTTGAATAATAAACAAGTGATTCAATTCTAAATGCAAATTTCTCCACATAGAAGTAATCATCAACTTAAAGAGCCCTCTTTGGGGATTGTAATAGAGATCCATCTGGATTCATCAACTTACTTCTAAACATTTCTTCACAAAAAAAAGAAATCTTTAACATCAATATTTATGGAACATGTCCACAAAAATCTAGCTGTCAACACTGAATATTGCATTGTTGCATTTCTTTTCACACTTTATGAACTTAAATTCATATTTTTTGAAGTATTATTCAATAAATATATTTAAAAAGGATTTTTGAATTCTTGCTAGTTTTAGAATATTTTAAAAAAATCTCACGTACCCCTTGGCATACCTTCAAGTACCCCCTTTTGAGAACCACTGATATACAGTACAGGCCAAAAGTTTGGACACACTTCATTCAATGAGCTTTCCTTATTTTTATGACTATTTACATTGTGGATTGTTACTGAAGGCATCACAACTATGACTGAACACATCAATCAATCAATGATTATTTATATAGCCCTAAATCACTAGTGTCTCAAAAGGCTGCACAAACCACAACACAAACCACAACCACATCCTCGGTAGGCCCACATAAGGGCAAGGAAAACTCACACCCAGTGGGACGTCGGTGACAATGATGACTATGAGAACCTTGGAGAGGACCACATATGTGGGCAACCCCACCCCCTCTAGGGGAGTACATGTGGAGTTATGTACTTAACAAAAAAGGGTGAAATAACTGAAAACATGTTTTATATTAGAGTTTCTTCAAAATAGCCACCCTTTGCTCTGATTACTTTTTTGCACACTCTAGCATTGTCTTGATGAGCTTGAAGAGGTAGTCGCCTGAAATGGTTTTCACTTCACAGGTGTCATAGTATTGATGCCTTCAGTGACAATCTACAAGGTAAATAGTCTAAAAAATTTAATAAAACACATTAAAATGAGGTGTGTCCAAACTTTTGGCCTGTACTATACATATACACATATATATACACATGTATACATACATATACACATATATATACATACACACACATATATATGCACATATAAATATACATATATACACACATATATATACACATATATATACATCCACACACATATATATGCATATATATACACATATACACATATAAATATACATATATATATATACACATATATATATACATACACAAACATATATATGCATATATATACACACATCTACACATATATATACATAGATGTATATAGATGGATAGATAGATAGATAGATAGATAGATAGATAGATAGATAGATAGATAGATAGATAGATAGATAGATAGATAGATAGATAGATAGATAGATAGATAGATAGATAGATAAATACTCTATTGATTTCTTCAGGAGAGTTCCCTCATCTATATGTATACATACATATAGATGTATTTATTTGTGTGTGTGTGTGTTTGTGTGCATGCATGGGTGAGTGCGTGGGGGGACGGCGTGGCGAAGTTGGTAGAGTGGCTGTGCCAGCAATCTGAGGGTTACTGGTTCAATCCCCACCTTCTACCATCCTAGTCACGTCCGTTGCGTCCTTGGGCAAGACACTTCACCCTTGCTCCTGATGGGTCCTGGTGAGCTTCTTGCATGGCAGCTCCCTCCATCAGTGTGTGAATGTGTGTGTGAATGGGTGAATGTGGAAATACTGTGAAAGCACTTTGGGCTCCTTAAAAAGGGGTAGAAAAGCGCTATACAAGTACAACCCATTTACCATTTGTGTGTGTGTGTGTGTGTGTGTGTGTGTGTGTGTTCCACTAACAATGTGCAGCGGCGAAGGAGAAATGCTGAGTCCATGGAAGGAGATGCTGTAGTCCACGGTGACATCACCCAGACTTGCCCACCAGCGTGCAATGCACAGTTCCACAATCTTGCCTGACTGGAGAGGAGACAACACACCAGTATTTATCATCACAAGCATTTTCCCCTCATGATCTTCTTTGAAACTTCTTCAACTAATTGTACAAACCAGGACAGGGAAGGCCTCGGTTAGTGAGCCTTTCTCCAAGAGTGAGGAGAACTTATAGAACTCGTTGGCTCTGTATGCTTTCTGTTTGACGAGGTGCACCG
Organism: Nerophis ophidion; assembly: GCF_033978795.1. Classification (NCBI taxonomy): domain Eukaryota; kingdom Metazoa; phylum Chordata; class Actinopteri; order Syngnathiformes; family Syngnathidae; genus Nerophis; species Nerophis ophidion. The sequence continues at coordinate 35,526,502 of NC_084635.1, read as the reverse complement.
CATGCAGGACAAACTTTGAAGACACGTCTCCAGAATGAGAAGACAGTGTGATCTCTGTTGAGGACAAAGGAGTAGACGTGGGTGAAGAGCAGAAAGAAAAAACACTTATCAGCAACATTTGTTTGTGTCAAGACCCTGGTGTACACTCTTCAACCCCACTACTCTGATTGCGGTAGATAGCATAACTAAAAATATTTGCCTTTTTAACGACAGTGTTCCCACAATAATGACGGGGGTTAAGTTCCAGGCGCCACTGCGATAGGTGCATTTTTGGCAGGGGAGTAACGGTATTTAGTTTACTATGTTTATGAATATAATATGCATTTACAGTCTTTATAATCCCTCCACACACTCCTACTAACACTTCACATGCTCTAAAACAGAGGTTCCATAACCCCAAGGGGTCTACAAAAGTACTGCAGGGGTGTTATGGCAGTTTTGGTTGATTTAACTATATTTTAAATATTTGTTATATATTGTCGAAGCAACTTTTCCACGAATAAGTCTTTAAATACACATTAAGATTGATGTAACACATTGTAGTGTAGTTTAAAAATAACAGTGGCATGGACACTGTACTAACTGTACTGTAGCAATTGTAACTGCAACTGTAGCAATTAGAGCTCTGGTTCTCAGCTACACTAAGTGTCAGCTAGCAATTAGCCTGCTAGTTGCAGCTAGATATTAGTGGCGTTATACTGTCAGGGCTTCCCGTAGTGCTTTGTTGTTAAGATGGCCGCCTTAACAACAAAGAGCCACCGCCTTAAATTAAGTCTTTAAAAAAATATATGTATATAGAAATATATAATTTTTTGTCCTGTCCAGTTTCTCAGGCAAATCATATAGTTGATGTAGTTGCCCCCATCGGCTGTTCAGGTTTACTTTACCATGAATTGATTAATGTGGACCCTGACTTAAACAAGTTGAAAAACTTATTGGGGTGTTACCATTTAGTGGTCAATTGTACGGAATATGTGCAATCTACTAATAAAAGTATCAGTCAATCAAACAAAAGAGAAGTATAAGATACTTCTCTTGTTGCTTTATTTATATTTGACTTTATTAAATATATTTATATTGTCATTTGGTGCTAAAGTAAAGTCTTAACAAGCTGTTACTCTTCCTACTGCCTCTGTCAGTATGTCTGCAGCACCCAGCATTGTCCCGCCCACACAACCATCTGATTGGTTACACGCAGAGCAGTAACAGCCAATCAGCAGTGCGCATTCACAGCGGTAACAGCCAATCAGCAGTGAGTATTCAGAGCACATGGAGTCAGTGCTCAAGGCAGAGGCAGGCAGGTGCGGTGATGCGGGTTAGCATAAAGGTGTTTAGCAGGTGAGCGACTTTTAACTCTTATTTACAGTAAGTCATTCATTTGACTTGGTCATCATTTTGTCTTAGTAAGTCAATATATATTTACTAAGTCAAAATAACTAGGACTGTTTTGTTTTTACTTTACATAAAAAATATCAATACATATAACGTATATTGCCATACGGCACAGAAATCGACAGGCCCTTCTGCCTGTGGGAAACACTGACTGTACTATATGTTTTAATTTTTTTAGTATTGCATAGTAGGGAACCTTTGCGAAGAGTTTAATTTAAAACACAAACAGTGTCCAGTTTGAGGGACCTTGGTCTGGAAAACATTGAAGACCCCAGCTCTAAGTCCTATGTACCGGTCATTTTAAGATGAAAACCTGAATGGTGGTACTTCAAAAACTGCAAAGTACTGAAATAGTAGTAAGTAAACCGCAAAGTGGCAAGGGAACTAGGGCTGCAACAATTAGTCGACACTGCCGAAAAATGTTAACAGTAAAATTTGTCTGCGACAATTATATTTGTCGACAATAGTCGTGACCTCATCACTCCTGTTTTTCGGAATGCTGACTGATGGGATGTTGTTATCTTCCCGTTTAAAGAATTATTCATAATCTAAAAAAAGGTGGCGGCAAATGAGCGTTCTTTTAATGTCTTTCTCGCCATCTCCAGGTATAAGTTGAATGTCAAAGTTGACCAACTTCTTGGTTTATGGCAAAAACCTTCTCCTATAGCAGGGGTCTGCAACCTGCGGCTCCCTGGAGCTTTTATTTAAAAAATGTATGAAAATAGAAAACGATTGGGAAAAAATTTAATTTTGTTTTATAGGGTTTCTGTAGGACGACAGCGTGACACAAACCTCCCTAATTGTTACAAAATCCCACTGTTTACATTAAACATGATTTTCTGAGAGCGCTGTTTTGTCCTACTAATTTGGCAATCCTTGAACTCACCGTAGTGTGTTTCCATGTATAACATTCTTCAACGATGCCAGAGAAAGACTCATTTTGTCCACCAAACATTTTATGCTTCCTTGATGTTATTAACTTGTGTTGAGTGCTTATCAAGCATATTTGGTCAGTGCATGACTGCAAGCTAAGCGATGCTAACATGCTATTTAGGCTAGCTGTATGTACATATTGCATCATTTTGCCTCACGAGGCTTTTAATTTTTTGTGGCTCCATACAGATTTTTTATTTTTTTGTATTTTTGGTCCAGTATGGCTCTTTCATCATTTTGGGTTGCTGACCCATGGCCTATAGGCATGATTTATAAGAACTATGACCAACTCAGAGGCGATGCAGCAAAAGTAGCTCACTATGTCAACCCTGTAGCTACACAAGCTACCTAGCGACCTGTGATCATGACGCCACTAAAAGTAGTTCCTCTGCGTTAGCGCATATAATAATAATTGCTAATACTTGGATAAAATTCAAGTCACGAGATGTAAATAGAGTTTGGTTGGCGGTTTTCGGATGTTTTTAGAGGGCTTTCTGGGCATACTAGAGTACTACCATTGTGAGCCACCTTGTACTTGCTGTATTTTAAAAATCAGAATGCATAAAAAAGAAAACATTCAGTATGTGTCTTACATAGGGATTATGAATAATATGCACAATTTAAAAAAGAGAGCTGTTCCCATTTAGGAGATTTGTGGAGCTCGTAAATTGAGATACTATTATACATCAAAATATGCAGTACTATATTTTAGTGGAGTTATTGTAGCTATAGATTTTGATTTAAAACCATTCATAATGGGAATAAAAGAAAGGAGAGACATATTCTAAAGGACATGACTGATGACTGTTGATAAATTGTTCCAACCTGCCCAGGAGGCTCCCTGGGGCACAGTGATGAAGTGGCGTTTGATCTGTCCTGGTCTGAAGTGGATGTCTTTGAAACACAGCTCATGATTCCGACTCTCTGTCACCCTGGCGAATAAGGAACGAGGCACACAAACATGTCACAAACCTTTTCTTGGGACAAACCAAAAAAAAAAATCATGCAGTACAACCTACTTGGTGGGAATAATGACGGTGATGGGGACTCTGAACAGGGGCCCGCAACCAGGAGCTGCCGTGTCATAACCACACACCTGAAAAATACACACCAACCTGTTGACATAAAAGTCCATCAGTTTCTCCTACCGCAGTTCTTTTTACCCACCTCTGTATAGTGCACCCCCTCCTTCAAACCGACAGGATCCACACGGACATTGACATGACGACACTGGTTCATCAGCTCTAGGTGGGAGGGGCACTGAACCCATGGGGCGGAACACGCAAGGACCAAGTGTAGCTGCAGGGAGATTCGGTCCAAGTTTGCTGTAATTGTAATAATATCAGGGGGGGGGAAAGATTATTCAGACGGCGTAAACCTCCAGAAAATCAGTGAGTCAATGTCTACGATCAATCAAGGGTCTACAAAGGGCTAAGGGTTGTCCAGATCCAGGACGACACAAAACAAATATTACATGAAAAACAAGATATGATTAAAGGATTGGACAAATAAGATTTTTTTGGGCCCATTTTGAACAATACAGATTTTTTAAATCATGCAACAACAATAAATTAAAGAATAACTACTGAAACAAAACCAGGATTGATGTATAAACCCCAACACCAGGGAAGTTGGCATCTTGTTTAAATCGTAAATTATAACAAAATACAATGATTTGCAAATCCTTTTCCACCTATATTCAATTGAATAGACCGTAAAGACAAACAAGCTAAAGCCATTTATCAACAACACCCAGAAATGCTGCTGGCTTCGCTGGGTCAGAGCTCATCTAAGATGGACTGATGCAAAGTGGAAAAGTATTCTGTGGTCTGACAAGTCCACATTTCAAATTGTTTTTGGAAATATTTGACATCATGTCATCCGAACCAAAGGGGAAGTGAACCATACAGACTGTTATCGGCACAAAGTTCAAAAGCCAGCATCTGTGATGGTATGGGGGTGCATTAGTGCCCAAGGCATGGGTAACTTACACATCTGTGAAGGCACCATTCATGCTGAAAGGTACATACAAGTTTAGGAGCAACATATGTTGCCATCCAAGCAACATTATCATGGACGCCCCTCCTTATTTCAGCAAGACAATGCCAAGCCACGTGTTACAACAGTGTGGCTTCATAGGAAAGGAGTGTGGGTACTAGACTGGCCTGCCTGTAGTCCAGACCTGTTTCACATTGAAAATGTGTGGCGCATTATGAAGCCTAAAATACCACAATGGAGACAACGGACTGTGGAACAACTTAAGCTGTACATCAAGCAAGAATGGGAAATAATTCCACCTAAAAAGCTTCAAAAAATGTTCCCCTCAATTCTCAAACATTTACTGAGTGTTGTTAAAAGGAAAGGCCATGTAACACGGTGGTAAAAATGCCCCTGTGCTAACATTTTGCAATGTTTTGCTGCCATTAAATTGTAAGTTAATGATTATTTGCAAAAAAAATGAAGTTTCTCAGTTCGCACATTAAATATCTTGTCTTTGCAGTCTATTCAACTGAATATAAGTTGTAAAGGATTTGCAAATCATTGTATTCTGTTTTTATTTACGAATTACAGAACCTTCCAACTTCACTGGTTTTGGGTTTTGTAATAAACAGTAGCCGAGGACAACATACCTGTGTTTTCCGGGAAGAGGGGCTCGATTCCTACGCCGTGGTCTGAGGCGGACAGAAGGTGGGCTGGATCCCTGAGGTAGATGCCTCTCTGTGCTCCCACAGTCACGGAGAAACCCAGATGACCGGTGGGCAAGGAGGCATTTTGTGTGAGGTAGTCTAATGCTTTGTCCACCTGCCCACAGGTGAATGATGCATGGATTAACTACCACACCAGCACCATAGTCTATTTACAGGCGGTCCTCGTGTTATGACATTATAATTATTGGTACTGTACAAAAACAGAAATACAGTGTTAGCGGGCCACAAAACTTTCACCGGCAGAGAAGTAAAGAAAAGTAGCAAATAGCAATCACCGGTTATTTTTGATCCCAGATTAGTTTATTTTTAATGTCTGGTACAATTTTAAAAGTAGTGTATTTCTAGTGTTACTACTCCTGGGGAATCATCCTCAAACAATATAAAATCACAGGGCAAAACAAATGATGGCGTTATTCTGCGAGGAATGTGTTAGCTTAATAAAGTTGGTATGGTATTTATATTCAACTATGTGTAATGTCTCCAAATAGCCTACAATAAACATTACATACACTTGTTGTTTTATAATACTAAGTCAGTGATTCTCAATTTTTTTTCAGTGATTTACCTCCTGTCAACATTTTACTAATTCAATTACCCCGTAATCAAAACAAAGCATTTTTGGCTGAAAAAAAGAGATAATGAAGTAAAATACAGCACTATGTCATCAGTTTCTGATTTATTGAATTGTATAACAGTGCAAAATATTGCTCATTTGTAGTGGTCTTTATTGACCTATTTGGAAAAAAAGATATAAAAATAACTAAAAACTTGTTGAAAAATAAACAAGTGATTCAATTATAAATAAAGATTTCTAGTCATCAACTTAAAGTGCCCTCTTTGGGGATTGTAATAGAGATCCATCTGGATTCATCAACTTACTTCTAAACATTTCTTCACAAAAAAATAAATCTTTAACATCAATATTTATGGAACATGTCCACAAAAAATCCAGCTGTCAACACTGAATATTGCATTGTTGCATTTCTTTTCACACTTTATGAACTTACATATATATTTTGTTGAAGTAATATTCAATAAATATATTTATAAAGGATTTTTGAATTTTAGTTATTTTTAGAATATTTAAAAAAAATCTCACGTACCCCTTGGCATACCTTCAAGTACCCCCAGGGGTACACGTACCCCCATTTGAGAACCACTGTACTAAGTGACTGATTTTAATTGCCAGTCATTTTCTTGCTTGTGCATCACGTACTTACCTTGGCGGAAGAAAAAGTAGTTCCTGCAATTCGCATTTCATTTAGACAAGACCTGAGTTATTTAGTTACGTCACACTGATGTACATTATCTCAAATAAATAAAGTATCAAAAGTATCAATATTTTGATTTGAGAATCGATATTAGAGCATAAAGATGGGTTATGGACAGTAACTGTAGGGCACATCACTACCAATTAGACCTTGCATTAAAAACTTGCATAGTTGTCTGTGGGGTTACTTCAACAACAAACAGAGAGAAGAGCCAACTAGTCTTTTTTTTCTCCGATGTTTGTGCTTTTAACAAAGGTAAGTAACCCATTATTAAACACGGAGCATTCTACTCTGAAAATCACCCGAATTTATGTGTTGAAATTATTGTCCTGCCCTACCCGTATCTGTGTTTAAGAACATTTCATCCTAAAATCAATAGTTTTTTAATGATGTATTTTATACATCCTTCATGCGTACAGAGTGGAACTGTACCTTTTTTTTGGAATTTTGCCTATCATTCACAACCCCTATGTAGGACAAGAACACATATGTTATTGTTGTGCATTCTAAGTTGTACAATAGGGCAAATAAGAGGTGTCTAACAAACTATTCCGTCCATAAAGCACTCATTTAAACATTCAAAAACGGCCAACAATACTCCATTTACATCTCGCGACCTGATTATTAACAAAGTATTGAAAATATTGTTTTTATAAGCGCTATATTGACATACTGAGCCAGTGAGCTGCTGCATCACCTCTGAGTTGGCGAAACATAATTTGATATAATAAATCATGCCTTTCACTAAGATATTAGAAGGATATGGACATAAACTAAGAAGTTGGTCATCTTTGACATCCAAGTTGGATTCGGAGATTGTAAGAAAGTCACAAAAAGACGCTAGTTGTTTTTTTATTTTCACCCTTCCTGAAGATTATGTATAATTCTTAATCTAAAGCCGGAAGATATAAGCATCCTATCAGTCTCCAACTTAGTGAGAGCAGATATTGTACAGTAAGTGATTGTTTTATTATTCGTAATTTATATTTCTTAGTTAGCACTTGGCAAAGTGCGTAGTATTTCACTAAAACTGGATTTGTTTAGCACACAGCCTCAAAAATATAAGGTTCTGGATGATCATTTGTCCCAAAGTAATATTTGTTTTGTCTCACGCAGACCAGTAGTGTTGTTGTTGACGAGAAACCGAACGTTGTGATGCGTCTGGGAAATTAATATGACGCCGCATGCTTGAAATGAGCAAATATGTAAATATTACATGTTAATATGAATGTGCAAGGTACTACATTCATATATACTGTATTTTTTGGACTATAAGTCGCTGGTTTTTTTGTAGTTTTTTTTTGTTTTGCTTTTGTTTTGGCCGGGTCTCACCCCCCGCTGGACTGTGGAGAAGACTGCGACTTATAGTCTGAAAAATACGGTACTTAGAGCGTGTATATAAAACCTCGGAGGGCATTAAAGCGCTTTATAGGTGGAATGAAGCAACTTCCATTCTCTACCTTGTTGGATGACATTTACTAGCGTTTATTTACAATTTAGAATGCATGTTTGTTTTTCTCTTACATAAGGACTACAAAAACATGTAGTTCCCCTTTAAACTAAAATTTGACGTCATAGGAACAAATCTCGTTTTTAGACCAAGGAGCGCCTGTAGCGCACGTTACCAGGAAAATAGGTAGGTTACCTGAATGATGCCATGGCCCTGTGCAAACACTTCAATGTCTTCAACCTTCAAAGCTGTGTTTTCCAGCGCTCTCCTCACACCAGGAACAGACGGATGAATGCCATTTTGTTTTAATCCTGCATCCCACCAAGTCACAAGCCAGCATAAATAACTAAGAGAGAATTAAGTCACTTTTCGTCCGGAGCTGGGACTCACCTGACAGGACAAGAGCAATGCCTCCGCAAGCGTTGGGGGATGACATGGAGGTGCCGTTCATCAGCTGGGTCCCACGGAGAGTCCAGTTGGGTACGGATGCAATGGCGCCCCCGGGGGCACTTATGCTGACCCCGAGTGCCCCGTCTGTACTCGGGCCCCTGGAGGACCAGGTGTACTGGTTGGCGGGTAGCTTCTCCCTCAGGGAATACTCAGCCACCATCATGTCTGGGGTCACATAAGCTCCAACACCTGAGAGAGGAAGTACATTTTCACTCGTGTATTGTGGACGTATAAACCTAAATTAGCCATTTTTAAAAAACAAACATTGTATTCATCTTAGTGCTGTCAAAGTGTGTGTGTCCATTTTACGTCGAGCTGTTAGAATCAGCATAATGTTTAATAAACAAACATTTGCATAAAGCAAAGAAATGGTCAGTCCCACGTTGATTGCATTAAAAACTTAAAAAGAAACCGTCTGTGATCTGTGATGATAGACATTAGTCAAGAGTTAACTGCAGACATAATCTGATTAATCATGATTAAATATTATAATCGTTTGACAGCCCGAAATCATTTATTTACTCTGGATGCCTTCTGGACTTCTCAGTAGAGGTGGGAATATTTGGGCACTTCACGACGTAAGAGTAATGATTCAAACTGATTCTAGCAATGTCTTATTTGGTATAGTAATTGTAAACACAAAGAATAATACACATGGACATTTTTTAAATAAGTTAGTGAGGTCAAATAAGTACATTAAAGGGTTTTCCTACTTATTGGTACCTGTTTTTGTGTATTTGGGATCTGCATAAGTCCCAAAAATATTAAATCAAACCTTGGAGGCATTGCGGAAATATTTATAAAACAATCTTGCCTTTCTTCATACTTCCTCCAAACGACTTGGACTTTGCCCCGTTAGTGGAGTTTTTCCCAATTGTTACGTCAGCGTATTATCCATTTATGGAAGAAATTTACCCAGAGAGCTTTGCGCCAGTCTACGCCGTAGTCAATGAGCTCTGTATTTTTCTCCATCCTCTTGTTGTGCGGCAGACTGGCTCGTACATGTGCATGCATTCTCCACTGTTGCCATTTCTATTGCAAAGTAGCGTAAAGTTCGTACTTCGAATCAGTCAGTAGACTCGCTACGTAAGCGTTAAAAACTACAAAATCCAAGTAGAGCCACTTAAATAATTAAGACCGGCCACAAAACTGCGCTTCCCGACTTGAATCTTAAAGAGAGTCTGTAAAACATAATCTGACCAAAGACCCACAATTACATGTTATGTAGGCCGCAGAGAAATAAATGATTATATGAGCCCTTTATGTGCCAGGGTCTTGCAGTTGTGTATTGATGACATTGCTGTTTACCTATGACACTGCTGGTGGTTCCTCCCGGGCAGCCGACAGTGGAGAGACAGGGGCCGTTGTTTCCTGCACTCGAAACAAATATAACATTGTGCTTCTGCACAGCCTCTGTGATCACCTCACAAATTCGCCTGGAAAAAATGATAAAACACACAAAAATATCTTGAAGTGAACACCACTCTTCCCATAGTCCAATCATTCCCCACACTCACCCTGAATTGGGCCAGTGGGTGGCTTCCCCATAGCTGTAGTTAACCAGGTCACACTTGTAGTTGATCACTTCGATCATCTTTGGAGCAAGGTGGTGATTAGGAATATGGCCAAAGAAGAACGTTTTGACCGCATTGAACTAACGTACCGCTCTGATAAGTCCCGTGCCTGTTTCCATGGTGCTAAGTCGTGTGTCTCCGATCTTCAGAGCCAAAATTTGAGCCCCGGGAGCAACGCCATTACGCTCTGGCTCTTCTGGGAAGTAACCTGCTGCAATGCTGGCAACATGTGTCCCGTGGGCCCCTTCAGATGACAACAGCAACAGGTAAATCCATATTAGAGCTTTTCACATAGAACTACAATGGTACCTGAACGTAGGAGTATTTCAAGATGGGAGCGGTCGCTTTTTGTTATTCTTTAAGTTGCAAGTTCCGAGCCTCCCCGCTAATAGTTGAAGTGAATGCCACAGTTAACGCTGTAATCCTTCCCAAAACTTCCAGTCTTACTCTCGGGCCCTAGCTTATAGCTAAAGATTGAAATACCCTTGTTTTCTAACCATTGGAAACTAGTTGCCACGGTGCAGCTTCCACCGCCTTCCCGCCAGAGTCGACGACATCCTCCATTGGCTCAGCTTCCTACCAAGCCTGAAGCTGCAAACCGGCGGTGTCCTTCTGACCGATCATGCTGCGGCCAAGGCTATTGTGATTGTGACCCTCCCAGCACATGGCCTAAGAAGCTTGCACTCTTCTCCCCCACTACTCTGATTGCGGGAGATTAACTAAGACTATCCTCTTTTTTTAACCCCATTATTGGCTACTTTCCCTGTTTGTCAACTGATCATCTTATTGTCCTTTTTGAAACTAATTAGACAGGAATACCCTAAACAGAACGGATTAAAAAAAGATTTCAAAAGGCCCGGTTTACACTGCACACCAAATCAGATTTTTTTGCCCTCAAGTGACTCAGATCAGATTTTATTTGGGCAGTCAAAACACTCCAAAGTGCTTCAAATCTCATCCCTTGGCATCATCGGGAGATAGTCCTGAATCCGATTGGAATCTGATCTCTTCAAATGCGACCTGAATGGGATTTTAACCTCAGCTTTGGGCGACCTACGTCACTGGTGTGTGCGGGGAAAGACACAGTCGCCAGCGGAAGTGGACAATTCATCACAACATCTGGTTTTACTGAGAAATGTGTATTTAAGACGCAAAAAATAGGCTAAATGTTATATGTGAATGTATATTTTTAATAATATTTGAAAATGGGAGTGAGGGAAGAGATGCTAAAAAGGGAGTCATGTGTTCATGTTATTTTAGTGCCAGTTAAAAAGGCAAGTATGAACTGCAATGGAGCGATTGAGGCCTGGTTCATTCCAACGTAGAGGGAGTTGCAGTAGTCCAAACGAGATGAAACAAAAGCATGGATTACCCGCTCAAAGTCGTTAAAAGACAAAACTGATTACATTTTTGCTAAATGTTTTGCAAGATAAAAACTAGATCATACAATGAAGTTAGTCTGACGTTCCCATTCAAAATCATTGTCAAACTTAAAACCAAGATTTGTGACAGTGGGTTTTAAATAAGGCATCAGGGGGTCCATGTCACTGGGGGGAACATTCTGTTCTGAAGAAATAGCCATTGTTGAAGGAGCGCATTTGACGCTGTGGTGCATTTGCTTACATGCGAGTTGAAAAATAAAGCTCACATAGATCCACGCTGATGTCTGTGTCTCCTCTACTTAACAGCCATCAAATGATTACAACAAATATGTTACACTATGTACATTCATTTATACATCACATTAATTGATTTTCACGTGAAAAAAAAACCCAAATTTTTTTAAACTATTGTAACTTTTATTTTATTTTGTAGTAATATATGACTTCCTCCCGGTCAATTTCCTTTGTTTTCACTTTATCGAAATGTGCGTGCAAGTGACGTCGAGGCCACATTGGGGCCTGTGCGCGTTTACACAGGAGTCTAAAAGTAAAATCACATTTTACTTGCAGTGTAAACAGTCAGCTGGAAAAAATCTGAATTAAAAAAAAATCTAATTTTGGCCAATTTGGTGTAAACATAGTCAAAGTCCTCTTCGGTCTGTTGGAAAAGGTAAAAATACTACTACGTTATTTTATAAAATTACTGGTGTTTGTAATTATGTACATTCTGTTGCCTACTTGTCGAAGTCAAGGCCAAGGGCTGAAATAATGATCTATGGCCCCCGGGTTGATATTTAAATAGTACACTAAATGGTCCCTAGTGTGTGAACGTGAGTGTGAATGTTGTCTATTTACGGTAGAAAATGGATGGATGGATAAAGCGGCCCGCTGGCCACAGCCGCCTGCTGCTGTTTTGCACGCACCAATACTCCATCAGTGTTGGTGCTAGGAATTTTCAAAATGGGGTCCCAGGGAACCCATAAAGTCATAAAAAATGGGGTCCCACAGTAGATTTTTGGGGTCCCACTTTTTTGTAACCGTTTAGAAAACAAATGATAAACGTATGCATTATCCTGTTATATCTCACATTCTATATTGTGTTTTGGAAAAAGGTTGTCATAAATATTACTTAATTCATTAAATAAATTATAAAAAAAATATGCATGTTAATTTCTTCAGTTATAAACATTAATTCACTTTTTCTTTCATTCGTGGATCTAAACTTTACCGCTGCCAGTATTTTTTTCTATATTTTACTTGTAACATTTTCAGAATGTGTTTGTTCTATTTTTGGCCAAAGTAAGACAAAGAAAACAATCTGAAGTTGTCTTTAGTTTTTTGTTTGAATGCCATGATTTTAGAGTCGGGCCCGCGTGTGCACAGATTTTCCTCCATGGGGCCCCTGGCCTAAAATGAGTTTGACACCCTTGTGATCTATTGTATTCTTTTCCAAACAATATTTGTAATCTAGAAGTACATCTGCTTGGAGTCAGGAGCTCGGTCAAGGAATTGATTGATTGATTGAAACTTATTAGTAGATTGCATAGTACAGTACATATTCCGTACAATTGACCACTAAATGGTAACACCCGAATAAGTTTTTCAACTTGTTTAAGTCCATGTTAATCAATTCATGGTAACCAGTGGAGCTTGTGAGTTGAAGTACTACTGTATATTAAAAAAAACTTGATTTTTCAAATACTTTACCTCCACTTGTGACAATGCAGAGCGTGTTTCCTTCATCGTAGACATTCACAGAGTAGTTGAGCATCTCCGCACTCCCCAACGTCGCGTACTTCTGCGACTCTCTGTAGGAGCTCAGCACAGTGCACTTAGACAGTTCTCCACACTCAGATGTGTCCACTACAGCTCTTAAAAGAAAAGCAACAACAACGGGACATTAGTTACCATTACCAGGATGACTAAATATACTGGAAAGACTTACCTAAACGTGACACCATCGTGCCAAAGAATGCAGTCGTATACAGGACCAGGATCACTGTATTTCTTTTCTAGAGACAGAAGCAGCTCTGATTGACTTTGCAGCTCTTCTTTCTGTAACTTTTCTACCTAGAGACAGAAGGTGGCTTTTATTGACAAGGGAGTTTAAGAAGATAAGCACTAAGCAGTGTAAATCTTGTTGACCATTTTCCCCTGACTATAATCCATCCATACATCCATCCATTTTCTACCGCTTGTCCCTTTCGGAGTCGCTGGAGCCTATCTCAGCTGCATTCGGGTGGAAGGCGCCGTACACCCTGGACAAGTCGCCACCTCATCACAGGGCCAACACAGATAGACAGACAACATTCACACACTAGGGACCATTTAGTGTTGCCAATCAACCTATCCCCAGGTGCATGTCTTTGGAGGTGGGAGGGGCCTATCCCCAGGTGCATGTCTTTGGAGGTGGGAGGGGCCTATCCCCAGGTGCATGTCTTTGGAGGTGGGAGGGGCCTATCCCCAGGTGCATGTCTTTGGAGGTGGGAGGGGCCTATCCCCAGGTGCATGTCTTTGGAGGTGGGAGGGGCCTATCCCCAGGTGCATGTATTTGGAGGTGGGAGGGGCCTATCCCTAGGTGCATGTCTTTGGAGGTGGGAGGGGCCAATCCCCAGGTGCATGTCTTTGGAGGTGGGAGGGGGCTATCCCCAGGTGCATGTCTTTGGAGGTGGGAGGGGCCTATCCCTAGGTGCATGTCTTTAGAGGTGGGAGGGGGCTATCCCCAGGTGCATGTTTTAAAGGTGGGAGGAAGCCGGAGGGAACCCACGCAGTCACGGGGAGAACATGCAAACTCCACACAGAAAGATCCCGAGCTCTGGATCCAACTCAGGATCTAAACTCAAAATAAACGTAGACTACGATGTGTTCACCTGGGAGTCGGGACTCAGAAAGTGAAAGAGGCCACATTTCCCTATTGTCGCTATGGCTCGCTATTCATAGCTTACCAAAGTCGTACTAAAACAATTTGATAGATTTTGGAGCGCTGTGTGTAATGTTCTATATTTTCAATGTAACATGTACAATTTTTGTGTTGTTTACTTGAGTCATATTGCAGTCCACAGGTATCTCTTATGTGTGACTGCCACTATATTGCAGTCTACACTTGAGGGTTCCAGGTTCAATCCCCGCTTCCGCCATCCTAGTCACTGCCGTTGTGTCTTTGGGCAAGACACTTTACCCACCTGCTCCCAGTTCCCACGCTGGTTTAAATCTAACTTAGATATTGGCTTTAACTATGTAAAGTGCTTTGAGTCACTAGAGAAAAGCGCTATATAAATATAATTCACTTCACTAATTCACATTTATGACTGCCATCTACTGGTCATATTGCAGTCTACAGGTATCTCTTATGTGTGACTGCCATCTACTGGTCACACTTATCATTTCACCATGTACCAAATAAAATAGCTTCGAGGTCGGTAAGCACAACCAAAATTATTCCGTACATTAGGCGCACTGGGCTATAAAGCGCACTGTCGAGTTTTGAGAAAATGAAGGATTTAAGTGTGCCTTATAGTCGGAAAAATATGGTATACCGGTCAGTACTGTTAATATATGAGGACTTTATTAAATGATAAAAACACAGCATAGAAAGCTGACAGTTCCAAAGACTAAAAGACACAATCTGATCAACAAACTTTATGAAGCTGAAATACAAAAGATAATCCCTGAAAGATATTATTGACATTGACACTGCATCATTCCGAGCCATAAAATCATGCTACGTTAATGTTCAACAAATGTTTAGCAGGTAGCATAAATAAAAGGTGACACTCTGTTGACTGAAACTAAATCAATTTAGATGACCTAAGTTTGACTAAAAGTAAAATACAGTTTTGTCATAAGAATATGACTGAAATGAAGATGAGCTGTCAGAATGAACACTGGCACCCGGGGAGAATGCAGATGAGACAAACAAGTCGGTCTGACCTGGGATGGGCTCGGGTGGGAGAGATCAAACTCCTCAGTCTTGCGACAGGCATCAGCCATTGCTGCTCGGTGTGCTGGGTCCCACACCTTCTCCTTTCGCTCTTTCTGGTGGAAAATATCATCACGCAAACGTCAATAAAGAAAAACATGTCCCACATTTGTGGTTTGCATCGTCAGTCTCATTACTTGTGTCAATTGACTTGATCAGGAAGAATGTGTACCGTATTCCAATAGCAATACTACACAGGTATCAAACTCAAGGCCCGGGGGCCAGATCTGGCCCGCCACATCAATTTGTGTGGACCCCGAAAAGGTGGAAATAATGTGATAATTACCTTATCTTTTCTTAATAAACATGATACAAAAACAAATTTACATATATTTGCACTTTAATCATCTCTGATAATAAAACTAAATATTATATCATCATACATTTGAAGACATTTTTTTTGTTCAAATAAAGATTAACACTTAAATATCTGATTGACTTGTGATTTTGATCCAAGAAATTGTTTTATGCAAAAATTTTACAATTGTATTTTTTACAGTAAAATCCACTTTTGTACCGTTATTCAATATAGAGTAATAATACACTTTAAAAACAAAATTTTACGGTATAAAAAACTGGCATTAATTTTTCCGTGAAAAAAAACAGTGGTACCTTTTTTCAATTCCATTTCATTATTTATTTTATATGCTGCAAAAGAAAAAGACCTGCAAATATTACAGTAAAATTGTGGCGACTGAGCTGACAGTTTTTAACAATACAATTTAAAGATTTTGTTTTGTACAACGTACATAAAAAAATATAATAATAATCAAATACATAAAGATTTATAATAATACTGTATCTTATTCAGAGTTAAACGCGGCCCTCTGAGGGAAACCATAATTGCGGTGTGGCCCTCAATGAAAACGAGTTTGACACACCTGTTCTAGATGAAAATGACTAATGTTGTGCACAAAAGCAGATGGATGTGTATTGTACAATGACAAGGTGATATTCAGAGTACAACCCAGGCACAGTGAGAAAGAGGAACAATGCTATACCTTCCTACCTGTATTCTTTCTTTAAGCGCCTTAGGGAAAAACTCATAGCCATTTTTAACTCCAATGTGATACTTCCCTGACGGGTTGACCCAAGTAGGAGGGATCTAAATGACATAAAAGAGCGTGTGAGACATGTAGGAAAGCAGAGTGCAACACGTTTATGCAACAATTCAAAAACAAAAATATATTTGAACTGTAATGTAGTGCTACTGAATATATAAGTGTTGTGAATGAATGAATACCAACAAACCGTCAGTATTCTCCCAGAGAGGCCGGTGACAGTCCCCTCTTTGGGTTCCACCAGTGTGGCCATGTTCACATCACCGCTGCCGGTTGTGTCGATGATATCAACAATCTTTGGCTTCCCGTCGGTGGTCACCTGTCGAAGAAGACACCAACATTCATCTCAAATCAGGACATCTTAAATGACAGAAACAGGTGGGACATCGTCTCTACTGAAGAACTGTATTGTACATTCGTCAAGCCTGGCCATAAATGAGACACGACTGTATTAAAGAGAAATAGTCATATTATGCAAATTCAAAAAACATTATTTTTGCATGTATTTGTATTACACCAAAACCTGCGAGTCTAATTACATTCTGGTTGAAGTCAAATAGAAAGAAATATGTGAGTAAACACAAAGGTTGAGTCGATGCCTTAATTCAATCTTTGTTTATAATATAAAACTCATTGCTGTGTTTATTATTATTATTATTATTACTATTAGGGCCCTACGGAAATTGCTGTTTTTATTATTGTTATTATTATTATTATTAGGGCCATACTGAAATTGCTGTGTTTATTATTATTGATATCATCAGGGCCCTACTGAAATTGCTGTTTTTATTATTGTTATTATTATTATTATTAGGGCCATACTGAAATTGCTGTGTTTATTATTATTGATATCATCAGGGCCCTACTGAAATTGTTGTGTTTATTATCATTATCATTATCATTATCATTATCATTATTATTATTAGGGCCCTACTGAAATTGCTGTTTATTATTATTATTATTATTATTATTATTATTACTATTATTATTATAGGGGCGGCATGGCGTAGTGAGTAGAGCGGCTGTGCCAGAAACCCGAGGGTTGCAAGTTCACTTCCCACCTATTGACATCCAAATCGCTGCCGTTGTGTCCTTGGGCAGGACACTTCACCCTTTGCCCCCGGTGCCACTCACACTGGTGAATGAATGATGAATGAATGACAGGTGGTGGTCGGAGGGGCCGTAGGTGCAAACTGGCAGCCACGCTTCCGTCAGTCTACCCTGTGGCTACTGATGTAGCTTACCACCACCTATGTGTGAACGAATGATGGCTTCCCACTTCTCTGTGAGCGCTTTGACTATCTAATAATAGAAAAGCGCGATATAAATCTAATCCATTATTATTATTATTAGGGCCCTACATAAATTGCTGTGTTTATTATTATTTCTATTATTATCAGGGCCTTACTGAAATTGATGTGTTTTTTATTATTATTATTATTATGATCATCATTAGGGCCCTACTGAAATTGCTGTGTTCATTATTAGTAGTATTGATATTATCAGGGTCCTACTGAAATTGCTATTTTTATTATCATTAACATTATTATTATTATTATTAGGGCCCTACTGAAATTGCTGTGTTTATTATCATAATCATTATTATTATTATTATTATTGGGGCCCTACTGAAATTATTGTGTGTATTAATATTATTACTATTATTATAAAGGCCCTACTGAAATTGTTGTTTTTTATTACTAGTATTATTATCATTATTAGGGCCCTACTGAAATTGCTGTGAAGGGGGGCCCCAAAGGGAATAAGCGGTAGGAAATGGATGGATGAATGGATGAAATTGCTGTGTTTATTGTTATTGTTATTATTATTATTATCATTATTATAATTAAAAATAATTTTACACAAATAAAAATAGGTCATCCCTTAATTTTATTTTGGGTGTTCTTAGAATGGACGTCACAGTTAAAAATACATATATATAGTACTGTATATCGCAACTTATGAACCATATTTAGCTGTATGGTTTTATTTATTTATATTTTAAATTTTTCTGAAGGAATCAATAAAGTACTATCTATCGATGTAACAACAAAAAATGCTGACGTAAAGCAAAAAAAGTGGTTATAGTGTTGGATGCCAGGCTATTTACGAGTACGCTACTACCTTACTGAGTTACAAACCCTGGTTCGATATGAGTTGGGAAATTGTGTTAGATGTAAATATAAACAGAATACAATGATTTGCAAATCCTTTTCAAGCCATATTCAGTTGAATATGCTACAAAGACAACATATTTGATGTTCAAACTCATAAACTTTATTTTTTTGTGCAAATAATCATTAACTTTAGAATTTGATGCAATCAACACGTGACAAAGAAGTTGGGAAAGGTGGCAATAAATACTGATACATTAAAGGAATGCTCATCAAACACTTATTTGGAATATCCCACAGGTGTGCAGGCTAATTGGGAACAGGTGGGTGCCATGATTGGCTATAAAAACAGCTTCCATGAAATGCTAAGTAATTCACAAACAAGGATGGGGCGAGGGTCACCACTTTGTAAGCAAATTGTCGAACAGTTTTAGAACAACATTTTTCAACGAGCTATTGATAGGAATTTAGGGATTTTACCTTCTATGGTCCGTAAAATCCTCAAAAAGTTCAAAGAATCTGGAGAAATCACTGCGCGTAAGCAATTATATTACGGACTTTTGATCCCTCAGGCGGTACTGCATCAAAAACCGACATCAGTGTGCAAAGGATATCACCACATGGGCTCAGGAACACTTCATTAAACCACTGTCAGTAACTATAGTTGGTCGCTACATCTGTAAGTGCAAGTTAAAACTCTACTATGCAAAGCCAAACCCATTTATCAACAATATCCTGAAACGCCGCTGGCTTGGCTGGGCCCGAGCTCATCTAAGATGAACTGATGCAAAGTGGAAAGGTGTTCTGTGGTCTAACGAGTCCACATTTCAAATTATATTTGGAAACTCTGGACTTGGTGTCCTCCAGAACAAAGAGGAAAATAACAGTTTGGATTGTTATAGGCCCAAAGTTGAAAAGCCAGCATGTGTGATGGTATGGGGGTGTATTAGTGCCCAAGGCATGGGTAACTTACACATGTGTGAAGGCACCATTAATGCTGAAAGGTACATACAGGTTTTGGAGCAACATATGTTGTTATCATGGACGCCCCTGATTATTTCAGCAAGACGAGTGTTACAACAGCGTGGCTTCGTAAAAAAAGAGTGCGGGTACTTTCCTGGCCAGCCTGCAGTCCAGACCTGTCTCCCGTCAAAAATGTGTGGCGCATTATGAAGCGTAAAATAAGACAGCGGAGACCCCGGACTGTTGAACGACTGAAGCTCTACATAAAAGAAGAATGGGAAAGAAATCCACTTTCAAAGCTTCAACAATTAGTTTCCTCAGTTCCCAAAACATTTATTGAGTGTTGTTAAAAGAAAGGTGATGTAACACAGTGGTGAACATGCCCTTTCCCAACTACTTTGGCACATGTTGCAGCCATTAAATTCTAAGTTAATTATTATTTCCAAAAACAAATAAAATTTATGAGTTTGAACATGAAATATGTTGTCTTTGTAGCATATTCAACTGAATATGGCTTGAAAAGGATTTGCAAATCATTGTATTCTGTTTATATTTACATCTAACACAATTTCCCAACTCATATGGAAACGGGGTTTGTATTTTTGAGTATCAGATTATGTGATCGGCAAAACACAACTGACAACCGGAGTAGACGCGACGAATCAGCTTGTTTCAATAAATCAAGTTATTGTGACAAATGTAGTTTTGCGGGAAGATGAAGCACAGCGGGCTAGCTAGCTAGCTGCTGACTGCACACATTACAGACACTTAGCTTGCATGTGAGATGTGTAAGATATGTTAGATATGTTAGATATGTAAGATATGTTAGATATGTTAGATATGTAAGATATGTTAGATATGTTAGATATGTTAGATATGTTAGATATGTTAGATATGTAAGATGTAGTTAGTGGTGCAGCACAGCAGGCTAGCTAGCTAGCTAGCTGGGTGACGGCACACATTACAGCCACTTAGCTTGCATGCTAAGCGGCGTAGACGTGGAGGCGGCCAGCGGCACTGAGGACACCTGCATGCCGGCTGAGGACACCTGCATGCCGGCTGAGTACACCTGCATGCCGGCTGAGTACACCTGCATGCCGGCTGAGTATACCTGCATGCCGGGCGCCCCCGGGTCGACGCCGGTGTCCATGACGGCGATGAGCACCCCTCGGCCATCGTACTCGGGGAAGCGGCACAAGTAGGACGCGGCGCCGGTCTCTTTTTTAGGCAGCAGCCCGTGGAAGGGGAAGGGCTCTTCGGTAGAATGTGTGGCCATGACTCCAACAGCGGCAATGAAAACACGAGCGGGCAAATATGGCGAGAGAGACCACTAAGTTGTTAAAGGGCCAGTGTCACCTCCCTGTCACGTGACCAGCCAGATCTTAAAGGGCCAGTGTCACCTCCCTGTCACGTGACCAGCCAGTTCTTAAAGGGCCAGTGCCACCTCCCTGTCACGTGACCAGCCAGTTCTTAAAGGGCCAGTGTCACCTCCCTGTCACGTGACCAGCCAGTTCTTAAAGGGCCAGTGTCACCTCCCTGTCACGTGACCAGCTAGTTCTTAAAGGGCCAGTGTCACCTCCCTGTCACGTGACCAGCCAGTTCTTAAAGGGCCAGTGTCACCTCCCTGTCACGTGACCAGCCAGTTCTTAAAGGGCCAGTGCCACCTCCCTGTCACGTGACCAGCCAGTTCTTAAAGGGCCAGTGTCACCTCCCTGTCACGTGACCAGCCAGTTCTTAAAGGGCCAGTGTCACCTCCCTGTCACGTGACCAGCCAGTTCTTAAAGGGCCAGTGTCACCTCCCTGTCACGTGACCAGCCAGTTCTTAAAGGGCCAGTGTCACCTCCCTGTCACGTGACCAGCCAGTTCTTAAAGGGCCAGTGTCACCTCCCTGTCACGTGACCAGCCAGTTCTTAAAGGGCCAGTGTCACCTCCCTGTCACGTGACCAGCTAGTTCTTAAAGGGCCAGTGTCACCTCCCTGTCACGTGACCAGCTAGTTCTTAAAGGGCCAGTGTCACCTCCCTGTCACGTGACCAGCCAGTTCTTAAAGGGCCAGTGTCACCTCCCTGTCACGTGACCAGCCAGTTCTTAAAGGGCCAGTGTCACCTCCCTGTCACGTGACCAGCCAGTTCTTAAAGGGCCAGTGTCACCTCCCTGTCACGTGACCAGCCACTTCTTAAAGGGCCAGTGCCACCTCCCTGTCACGTGACAAGCCAGTTTCCTAAAAGGAGAGTACGCCTCTTGTCACAGGCAGCACGGTGGTAGAGGGGTTAGTGCGGTGCGTCTGCCTCACAATATGAATGTCCTGAGTAGTCTGGTTTAATCCTGGGCTCGGGATCTTTCTATGTGGAGTTTGCAGGTTCTCCCCGTTAATGGCTGGGTTACCTCTGGGTACTCCGGTGTCCTCCCACCTCCAAGACATGCACCTGGGGATAGGCCCCTCCCACCTCCAAGACATGCACCTGGGGATAGGCCCCTCCCACCTCCAAGACATGTACCTGGGGATAGGCCCCTCCCACCTCCAAGACATGCACCTGGGGATAGGCCCCTCCCACCTCCAAGACATGCACCTGGGGATAGGCCCCTCCCACCTCCAAGACATGCACCTGGGGATAGGCCCCTCCCACCTCCAAGACATGCACCTGGGGATAGGTTGATTGGCAACACTAAATGGTCCCTAGTGTGTGAATGTTGTCTGTCTATCTGTGTTGGCCCTGCGGTGAGATAGCAACTTGTCCAGGGTGTACCCTGCCTTCCACCCGGTTGTAGCTGACATAGACACCAGCGCCCCCCGTGACCCCAAAAGGGAATAAGCAGTAGAAATGGATGGATGATGGACCTCCTGTCACGTGACCAGCGAGTTCTTTTTTTAATTAAGTTTATGAACCTTTAATTATAAATTGCAACATTTATAAAGTAACTAAAATAGAATGCAAGATATATATACATATATATATATATACACACACATAATGTCTACCCCAGTTTGTAGCCACTTCTGCGATTGTATATTGATATACTTTAGAACACATAACATTGTCGGCGTCCTCGTTAGTATAGTGGACAGTATCTCCGCCTGTCACGCGGAAGACCGGGGTTCGATTCCCCGACGGGGAGAAATTTTGTTTACCACTAATTTCCACATTATCTTATTTATATCTTAGTTATATGTCTAAATATACTACCCGCAATATAAAACGCCTAATAATAATGATGATGATTATAATAATAATAATAATACTAATGATAATAATAATAATGATAAATAGCAATTTCAGTAGGGCCCTAATAATAATAATAATAATAATAATAAAAATGGCAATTTTAGTAGGGCCCAAATAATAATAATAATAATAATAATAAACACAGACATTTCAGTAGGGCCGTAATTAAAATACAAATAATAATAATAATAATAATAATAAACACAGCAATTTTAAAAGGGCTTTTGCAGCTTTTGCTGCACAGGCCCTAATAAATAGTGTCCCTACTGGTTGAAAACTTAAAACATACAATAAATTAGTTGAACAAACCTGAGCTGTATTCAATGTCGAGAAAGTTGTTGACTAATGCAGCTGAAAGACTGCAGTCAAGGTCACATTCATCCTCTAAGAAGTAGAATTGCAGCATCTCTGCCTCACACGAGGATGCAAGGCTGCTCTCACACTCATCACAACCAAGCATCTCTGCCTCACACAAACATGCAAGGCTGCTCTCACACTCATCACAACCAAGGACACTGCATGCTGATTAACACTCCATATAAACAGGGAATGTATGAATATTCCATCATTTTTCTTTCAAGGTATTATTAGTCATGTGTGGCTTATCTCTTCTCGCTTCATGGTTATTTTCTGTGTGCTCACTAGGTGGCGTCATATTACTGACATTGTGGGTCCTTCTCTTCTACTGTATTGCAGTACAGCTGTTATGTTTCCACAATTACATGAGGTGACTTTATGAGAACCCCAAGTTGAACTTGTTTTGCACATAGCAAGAGTAGGACTACTATTAAAAAGTGATGTAAAAAAAAACCCCACCTCAGACATGCCATAAAAATATCTACTGTACGCACCAGAAGCTGTAAATGTACTCACAGCCCATAATGATGTCAAACCACACTCAGATCAGTTGGAACAGGCCAGAATCAAATACAATAAATAGAAGAACACTTGCGCTAAAACAAAAAAAAAAAAGTATTTCTTTATTTATCAACCAACTAAAACTTTATTGATGGTACTTTTCATACACATGCAAAAGGAAACATAATCTAAAAAATAATACACAAAATATAAAATGGGAACAGCACAAATAATAAAGGTTACAACATAAAATAGCAAAAATAGTTGACGTAATAATAAAAAAGAATAACACAATAAGAATTAAGAACTTGCTAAAGGTTTAAAAAGTTAAATAAAAAACCTGATATTGTTATTTTTATTATTATTATTGTTGTTGTTATAATTATTATTATTATTTAGTATCGGTCTCGGTAAAAGTAAAGTGTCTGAATGCGACTTGACTGTTGAGTCTTTGTTGTGATATTTGGCTGCACTTCAGGATCTTTGTTTACCATCAAATAATAAAAGCAGCTCAGCTAAATATGAAGGAGCCAAGCCATCAAGACGTTTAAAAACTAACAAGTGCAGTCAAATAGTTACGTTTTTTTTTACAATAATTACAGTATTGCATTTTAAATATCTGCTATTAATCACGTTTTCGCATTTAGATTTTTCGCGATTAAATGACTTGCATACACACTTTATTTATACTTTATACAGTCATACCAAAGACTATAAAAATGGGAGCCATGACCTCCCTGCTTGGCACTCAGCATCAAGGCTTGGAATTGGGGGTTAATCACTAAATATGTTTCCTGGGCGTGGCCACCGCTGCTGCTCACTGCTCTCCTCACCTCCCAGGGGGTGATCAAGGGTGATGGGTCCAATGCAGAGGACACCTTTCACCACACCTAGTGTGTGTGTGACAATCATTGCTACTTGAACTTGAACTTGAACTTGAAAAAAGGCCACAATATATTGACACTTGCGCACTTTTATAGTGAAAACATGCAAACAGTTTTATATAAAGCAGGTTGCTTCACTCTCCACCTTTTATTTGTAAAAGAACACGTGTGCTCAAAATAATCTGCATTAATTCACAAATAATCCAATCGTGTTTTGTGATTAATAGGCATGAGTCAAAGCGTTAACTTTGATAGGCCTAATAATAATAATAATAATAATAATAATAATAATAATAATAATAATAATAATAATAATAATAATTATACCTGAAGGGGCTTCACGGTGGAAGAGGGGTTAGTGCGTCTGCCTCACAATACGAAGCTCCTGCAGTCCTGGGTTCAAATCCAGGCTCGGGATCTTTCTGTGTGGAGTTTGCATGTTCTCCCCGTGAATGCGTGGGTTCCCTCCGGGTACTCCGGCTTCCTCCCACCTCCAAAGACATGCACCTGGGGATAGGCCCCTCCCACCTCCAAAGACATGCACCTGGGGATAGGCCCCTCCCACCTCCAAAGACATGTACCTGGGGTAGGCCCCTCCCACCTCCAAAGACATGCACCTGGGGATAGGCCCCTCCCACCTCCAAAGACATGCACCTGGGGATAGGCCCCTCCCACCTCCAAATACATGCACCTGGGGATAGGCCCCTCCCACCTCCAAAGACATGCACCTGGGGATAGGCCCCTCCCACCTCCAAATACATGCACCTGGGGATAGGTTGATTGGCAACACTAAATGGTCCCTAGTGTGTGAATGTTGTCTGTCTATCTGTGTTGGCCCTGCGATGAGGTGGCGACTTGTCCAGGGTGTACCCCGCCTCCCGCCCGATTGTAGCTGAGATAGGCGCCGGCGCCCCCCGCAACCCCAAAAGGGAATAAGCAGTAGAAAATGGATGGATGGATAAGAATACCACCTTAAAAAGGACTCTGAGGCTATTGAGCAAACATCAAAATTGAACGGTTGACCCAAGTCAGCAAAAACCCGCTCCTTACATTTTATTAAATACATTTTTTAAATATATACCGTAATTTCCGGACCACAGAGTGCACCGGATTATAAGGTAGACTGTCGATTTATCGACTACGGTGTCCAGGACTACAAAGGCAGATGTGCGCAAATTTTCAGGACTTATGCAGAACCCAAAAATAGATCAGCAGGCACCAGAAGGTAAGACAATTTGCTTTTGCATAATACTGCCAATCAAGACGCCAGATAATATGTCTGACTTTATGGACAGACTATAATATTACTCCTACGTTACCAAAGATAATCAAAGTCAAACTAAAACATTTTGATTGATTTTTCAGTGCCGTGTGTAATGTTCTATATTTTCAATGGAACATATAAAATGTTGATGTTGTTTACTCGAGTCATATTGCAGTCTACACGTATCTCTTATGTGTGACTGCCACCTACTGCTCACACTAATCATTACACCACGTACCAAATAAAATAGCTTTGAGGTCGGTCAGCACAAGTCCACAAAAACCTGTTCCTTACATTGTATTAAATACATTTTTTAAATATATACCGTATTTTCCAAACCATAGGATGCACCGGATTCTAAGGCGCACTGCAGACTTATCAACTATACGGTGTCTCCACCGACTACAAAGGCAGTCGCGCGAACATTTTCAGGACTTATGCAGATCCCAAAAACAGATCAGCAGGCACCAGAAGGTAAGAAAATTTGCTCTTGCATAATATTGTGAAACAAAATGCCAGATATTATGTCTGACTTTATACACACAGCATAACAACACTCCTATGTTGATGCACAGTACAATCCATCAAGCTTACCAAAGTCCTACTACAACATTTTGATAGATTTTTGAGCCCCGTGTGTAATGTTCTATATTTGCAATAGAACATATAAAATGTTGGTGTTGTCTACTCGAGTCATATTGCAGTCTACATGTATCTCTAATGTGTGACTGCCATCTACTTGTCACACTCCTCATTACACCATGTACCAAATAAAAATAGCTTTGAGGTCAGCCAGCACAACCAAAATGACATTAGGCCCACTGTCTAGTTTCGACATAATGAAAGGATTTTAAGTGCGCCTTCTAGTCTGAAAAATACAGTATTTGTCTTGTTGAACTCATAGCTACCTCACACATCTGTTTTCTTGCCTGGTACAAAAGCATCTCCCTTTAGACACAAACAAAACAAGGTGGTTTGGAGACAAGGATTAGGATTATGTGGAGTCATGCTGTGATTGACTTTTTACACAAATCAGATTTTCAGCAGCCTCTTCATATTTGATTCCATGCACTAGATGGGAAATAATGCCTGAGAAGGATGAACTTTCACACGTCAAGTGCCACAAAGTACAGTTGTGTAGGTACAGTGTGTGCAGTGTGAGGTGTTTGCACAAACCACAGCGCTTGTTCGCTTATTCTGAGAGCGCCAACGCCCTCACACTCTGTGGTGATGGCTGACATGTTCATAGATAACAAGGACTACACTCAATCAATGGCTGTGTGGTGCATGACTATAGGACACATTTTACCATCCATGTTTCATTGTCTTACCAACGATGGGTTCCATATTTCCATTGAGTTGAAATGACACCTCTCCTCTATGTTGAAAGCCCTAAGAGCACATAGATTTCCGTGCCACAGCCCTGTGGTGCACCGCAGGGCGTAGTCACAACAGCTTCAGTGAAATGTGCTTGTAAACATTATTTCCTTCTGCAAAGTTGCCTAAACTACCACAATAACGGCTCATCTTCCCTTGCACAGTTACTGATGGTGACATGAGACTTTGTTCATGTTCGCAACTGTTTTGATTCTTATCTTACAGACAGGGACTATTTTCTATTGATTGGCAAGCATAAATCTGCATAGGAACAAAAGTGACATGTGGCGTCCCTCAAGAGTCCATTTTGAGCCCTCTGTTCCTAGCTTTTTTTAAATTTTTATTTTACCTATCGTTAAAATTCATTATGGGAGACAAGAACACAAATGTCTTTAAAAAAAATCAAGATGATAAAAAAAAAAAAAACACCACACAGAACAAACCAAAAGTAGTGAATATTATCAACAACAGTATCAATATTAGTTATCATTTCAGCATAGCAGTGATTAAAAATCCCTCATTGACATTATCATTAGACATTTATAAAAATAATCAAAAAGTGTCACAGTTGCTTACACTTGCATGGCATCTCATAAGCTGGACAACACACTGTGTCCAATGTTTGCACAAAGATAAAATAAGTCTGATTTTTGCTTCCTTTAATAGTTCAAACAAATTGACATTATTGCAATCAGTTGATAAAACATTGTCCTTTACAATTATAAAAGCTTTTTACAAACATCTACTACTCTGCTAGCATGTGAGCAGACTGGGGTAGATCCTGCTGAAATCTATGTATTGAATGAATACATAATCCTTTTCAATCGGAAAAATATCCTTTTTGAATCGAGAATTGTGTTAAATCGAAAAAATCTATTTATAATCGAATTGCGACCCCAAGAATTAATATTGAATCGAATCGTGGGACACCCAAAGATTGAACTTTCACAGTATCATGTTAGACCCGCTCGACATCCATTGCTTTCGGTCCCCTAGGGGGGAGGTCCTCTCCAAGGTTTCTCACAGTCATCATTGTCACTGACGTCCTACTGGATGTGAATTTTCCTTGCCCTTATGTGGGCCTACCGAGGATGTCGTAGTGGTTTGTGCAGCCCTTTGAGACACTAGTGATTTAGGGCTATATAAGTAAACATTGATTGATTGCAGCCCTAATATATATATATATATATATATATATATATATATATATATATATATATATATATATATATATATATATACCCCTTGCACACTAATCGACCTTAAGAGCATGATGTCATGTTATGGATGGGAAAATGCATTTTTAGAGCATAAGATTTGCCTGAGCGTCGAGGAAACCCGAGAGTAAGAAGTGTTTGCCTTGTTGCCTTTCCATTAAGAACAATAAATTAGTTTTTAGTACAAGTA
Source organism: Nerophis ophidion (assembly GCF_033978795.1). Lineage (NCBI taxonomy): Eukaryota > Metazoa > Chordata > Actinopteri > Syngnathiformes > Syngnathidae > Nerophis > Nerophis ophidion. The sequence continues at coordinate 35,498,213 of NC_084635.1, read as the reverse complement.
TGATGGTTTCAAGACATGTAATGCCGAGCACATCAAGATAATGGCACTAGCATTGACTTCATTTAAGAACATTTTTAAACATATTGAGAAAAAAGGTCTCATATTAGTTTTTTCTATCCAGAAAAGTGCAATTGTTATTAGTGAGAATATACTTGTTTTAGGATATTTTGGAGTTCATTGAGGTTAGCTAATTTTACTTGTTATGGAAAGTCTTGACAAGCCAAATGTTCTCCTTCTATTGGCAGATAATGTGAAGTGAATTGTATTTATATAGCGCTTTTTCTCTAGTGACTCAAAGCGCTTTACATCGTGAAAACCCAACTTGTAAGTTACATGGGTGGCACTGGGCACTGGGAGCAGGTGGGTAAAGTGTCTTGCCCAAGGACACAACGGCAGTGACTAGCATAGCGGAAGCGGGGATCGAACCTGGAACCCTCAAGTTGCTGGCACGGCCACTTTACCAACTGAGCTATGCCGCCCTAAAAACAATTTTGCTTAGTTTAAGTAAAATACCCCTAATTTTATTTTTTTCTTCCTGTTTTTGAAGACTGCCTTTTTGCAGTATTTTGCTGTGCTGGCAGCAAACATGCAGCTGACACACTGCAGGATGGAAGCAGCTTCAAAAGGAGCAACAGGACTACCCCTTTTTCCTGCGGTTTCACCGGCTTTCACGTGTAAATAAATCTGGCTGGTGAGGGTGTTTGTGCATCCACCATGATAATACTACATGATTGTTTGGTCTGGAAATAGACACAGAAGTCGGCGTGACGCTAACTGACGTGAGCGACTGTGGCGAGTGCAAGTCCAACTTGCTAATAGAGATAATTAGCTTAGGCGCTGTTCTGAAGGAGTCACGGCTAATCCCAACTGGGATTGGCGGCGAAGGGGAAGTCCGACTGCTCCTCGCTGCCGCGTCTATTGGCTCGGCCGCGTGCTCCGTTTCCCGAGCTATTTTGAGAAGCGCGGTCATTCTGGTCTCCTTGATAACAGCCTAGGTTCTGCCACCTGAATGGAGCACAAATCCCTCCCAGACATGCCTCCCGCGGGCCGGGGTTGGACCTCCATCTGTTCAACCTGGCCCAACGTCAACGTCAACGTCTTCCCTTGCCAGACCCCAGGCCGTGTTTGTCTACACCAGGGGTCGGCAACACAAAATGTTAAAAGGGCCATATTGGACCCAGAATACAAAAAAATAATCGTTCTGGGGCAGCAAAAAATGTAAAGGCTTATAATGAATGCAACACATGATGTAAGTGTCTATATTAGCTATATTAGCCTACTATCAAAGGCTGACGCAAATCTCCATTGATAGAAATGTTGTATTTTATTTTTTATTCCACATGGAAAACATTGGAGGCTTCTCAGAGGGTGAGACAACTTGCAGTCATGGATTGAGCAAATATGCCTGATCAGCACTGGTTCAAATCAAGAAAATCAACAAAGCTCACTTTTGTGGATTCACACCCAGCGTAAAACGTTTGCTGGACAAAATGAGACCAAGAAGGAGGGGCAGAAAATTTTAAAGAACTTTTCTGTGGTATCATCGGAAAAAGTTACAAACTACGATGAGTTCAAGGATCGCTGACATTAGTGGGACAAAAGGGTGCTTTCCAAACACTCATCAGTGGAGCATGTATGATACAAACAGTGGGATTTCTAACAATTACGAAGGTTTGTTCTGCTACAGAAAATATAATAAAATAAAAAAATGTTTTTTTTTCTTCATCTTTTTCCATTTTCACACGTCTCTGAAAGAGGTCCAGGGAGCCACTAGGGAGGTGCTAAGGAGCCGCAGATTGCTGACCCCTGGTCTACACAAAGTCACAACAATATATATATATATATATATATATATATATATATATATATATATATATATATATATATATATATATATATACATAAATTAAGGTTTATTTGAATTAGGGACGGATACAAAAAACATAGACATGTGAACCAGTTTTCCAATGTATGCATCATAGTGTTTGTAGCCAAAGCTCATTTACAACACTTGTCCCCAACAACAACAACAACAACAACAACAACAACAACAACAACATAGATCCAACATCATTAAAATAGGAAAATAAAAATAATTTTAAAAAATGTGTTAATAATAATGACAATAGAAATAATACAGACAAAGTGCAAACTATATAAACGCCAATAATATTAACTATAATAATAATAATAACACAAAGTACAGACTAGATAAAAAAGAATTAGTAAAAATTAGTAAAAACTAAACATGGGAACACGATTGCTGCTCAACTAGTCATAATTTAGTTTGTTTTTTGAAAGTGACTCGTGCAGATATACTTTTCAAAGTGTCAGGTAAATAGTTCCATAGTTGTGCTCCTTTTATTGAAAAGGCAGTGTGGGCCAAAGATGTTCTACAGAATGGAACACAACAGTTGCCTTTTGACATTGCTCAGCTGGTAGATCTGCTACCACTTTGCAGTCTTGTGATTGCCTGGCAGAGCAACTGGTGAGCAGACTTATCCAAGCATTTAAAAAACAGTTTGACTGTATGTTACTAAATAAAATTGGTAAAACTTAAAATATTGTATTTGGTTCAAATTGGGCAATGATGGATGTTATCTCCTCAATTCAAGTGTTTCTGCAGCTCCGGAACAACATCTGAAATCAATTTGCTGCACCATCCACTGACGCAGAGGCTGTGATCATTTATTGCCAGGGTTTGAATGAAAAACTGTACTTAAGTGTGTGGCTATGGCGACCGGAGCCTTGCCAGAGACTAAAATTACACTTTCTGAAAAGCCCGTAATTATGGGCTTGCCCTTGTCCGTGTAGTTTAGCCATCCACATGATGCAGTGGCTGGTGTGTGCAAGGTGAGGTGAGGTATGGCTGCATCCACCGACCCGGGCGCGCTGTCACCAAAACTAAATCCATTGGCCATTTTCTCTTTTCCCCATTGCAACTGTGGAGTTTTGGCAATGATAGTTGTGTACTTCTAGTTGTCATAATCCTTCATGGCTGTTCAGACGCTGCCTTGTTGTGCTCTGTATTCCACAGTGTGCTTCCACACACTCCAGATCAAACACAAAATCTGTTGTTTTGGTCGCCAATAAAAGGATCCGATGATGCACATCGCCTACCTTCTCTGCATCTTACAAAACCCCAAACCAGTGAAGTTGGCACGTTGTGTAAATAGTAATTAAAAACAAAAAACAATGATTTGCAAATCATTTTCAACTTATCTTCAATTGAATGGACTGCAAAGACAAGATATTTCATGTTCGCACTGGGAAACTTAATTTATTTTTGCAAATAATCATTAACTTAGAATTTAATGGCATTTCTACTAGTGTGTTACATGGCCTTTCCTTTTAACAACACTCACTAAACATTTGGGAACTGAGGACAAGCTTTTCAGGTGGAATTCTTTCCCATTCTTGCGGCATAGCTCGTTTGGTAGAGCGGCCGGGTCAGCAACCTGGGGGTTGCAGGTTCGATTCCCGCTTCTGCCATCCTAGTCACTGCCATTGTGTCCTTGGGCAAGACACTTTACCCACCTGCTCCCAGTGCCACCCACACTGGTTTAAATGTAACTTAGATATTGGGTTTCACTATGTAAAGCGCTTTGAGTCACTAGAGAAAAGCGCTATATAAATATAATTCACTTGATGTACAGCTTCAGTCGTTCAACAGTCCGGGGTCACGGTTGTGGTATTTTAGGCTTCATAATGCACATCACATTTTCAATGGGAGACAGGTCTGGACTACAGTTCAAGTTAAATTACCACTTATAGCCACACACACACACACACACACACACACACACACACACACACACACACACACACACACACACACACACACACACACACACACACACTTACTAGGTGTGGTGAAATTACTCTCTGCATTTGACCCATCCCCTTGTTCCACACCCTGGGAGGTGAGGGGAGCAGTGAGCGGCAGTGAGCGGCAGTGAGCGGCAGTGAGCGGCAGTGAGCGGCAGTGAGCGGCAGTGAGCGGCAGCGGTCACCGCGCCCAGGAATCCTTTTGGTGATTGAACCCCCAATTCCAAAGCCTTGATGCTGAGTGTCAAGCAAGGAGGTAGTGGGTCCCATTTTTATAATCTTTGGTATGAACTCACGACCTACTGTTCTCAGGGCACAGGCAGGCCAGTCTAGCACCCGCCCTTTTTTTACTACGAAGCCACGCTGTTGTAACACTTGCTGAATGTGGCTTGGCATTGTCTTGCTGAAATAAGCAGGGGCGTCCATGAAAAAGAAGTTGCTTGGATGGCACAGATGTTGCTCCAAAACCTGAATGTACCTTTCAGCATTAATGGTGCCTTCACAGATGTGTAAGTTACCCATGCCTTGGGCACTAATACACCCCCATACCATCACACATGTGTAAGTTACCCATGTCTTGGGCACTAATACACCCCCATACCATCACACATGTGTAAGTTACCCATACCTTGGGCACTAATACACCCCCATACCATCACACATGCTGGCTTTTACACTTTGCACCTATAACAATCCAGATGGTTCATTTCCTCTTTGGTCCACAGTTTCCAAAAACAATTTGAAATGTGGACTCGTCAGACCACAGAACACTGTTCCACTTTGCAACAGTCCATCTTAGATGAGCTTGGGCCCAGCGAAGCCGGCGGCGTTTCTGGATGTTGTTGATAATGGGCTTTCGCTTTGCATAGTAGAGTTTTAACTTGCACTTACAGATGTAGCGACAAACCGTAGTTACTGACAGTGGTTTTCTGAAGTGTTCCCGAGCCCGTGTGGTGATATCCTTTACACACTGATGCCGCTTTTTGATGCAGTACCGCCTGAGGGATCAAAAGTCCGTAATAGCACCGCTTACGTGCAGTCATTTCTCCAGATTCTCTAAAGTTTTTGATGATTTTACGGACCGTAGATGGTAAAATCCCTAAATTCCTTGCAATAGCTCGTTGAGAAATGTTGTTCTTAAACTGTTGGACAATTTGCTCGCGCATTTGTTCACAAAGTGGTGACCCTCGCCCCATCTTTATTTGTGACTGACTGAGCATTTCATGGAAGCTGCTCTTATAACTAATCAATCATTTCACCCATCTATTCCACATAAGCCTCATCATCAAATAAGGGTTTGATGAGCATCCCTCTACTTTCTCAGTCTGTTTTGCCACTTGTGCCATCTTTTTTGAAACGTGCTGAAGGCATCAAATTCCAAATGAGCTCATATTTTGCAAAAAATAACGTTTTCCAGTTCGAACGTTAAGTGTCTGGTCTTTGCCGTCTATTCAATTGAATATAGCGGTAGGTTGAAAAGGATTTGCAAATCATTGTATTCTGTTTTTATTTACCATTTACACAACGTGACAAAATCACCGGTTTTGGGTTTTGTATATGATTTTATTCCTCCCTCCATTTCCTAGTGCCTGTAATATATATAAATATATATATATATATAAATATATATATATATATATATATAAATATATATATATATATATAAATATATATATATATATATAAATATATATATATATATATATATATATATATATATATATATATATACAAGTTTGACACTCCTGGTCTAGCCCTGTGTGGCAGTGGCACAGGCCACGCCTCCCCACAGTGGGCGGGGCCGAGTCCAGCCACACCCCCAGCGGTGCTGCTGCTGTGAGGCGGCAAACAGAAGACAGAAGACAGAAGACAGAAGACGGCGGCGGACTAGCGGTCCTCTTCTTCTCCAGCAGCCGGTGGCGGAAGTCTTCTAGCGGGCGTGGGATCGCTGCTGACCGTCCGAGCATCGATGAGCAGAACCTCCGGAATATTCCCTTGCTGGAGAGGAGGCCGGCAGCCAGCAGCGTGAGGGCCGCAGAAAGGGAAGTAAAGGCGGGAACATGGCGGTGGAAGAGGAAGGTCTGCGCGTCTTCCAGAGCGTGAAAATTAAAATAGGTAAGAAGAAGAAGAACAAACAAATAATGATCCCTTCCCCCCAGTCTGGGCGCCTTTATGGACGTCTCCTCTCCTCTCCTCTCCTCCACATCTGTCTGCTGCAAATGTTGTTGTCATTCAAACCACAAATACAGATTCTTGTGGGGATGGACAACAATAGTCTTTTATTCTACATCCTTCTAGAAGACTTTTAGCAGTGGAAATACAGATTGTTGTGGGGATGGACAACAATAGTCATTCTAGAAGCCTTTTCTCCTTCCACTATGTGGAGCAGCTTTCTATATTTAACTTTGTGTAAGTGCATATTTCTTATGAATGAAAGCTCAGGTCAGAGTTCTCTTGACCCTTTTACAAATGATCATTCCAGCACATGATGCATCTTTGCCTGCAGGCTACATGTGTACTTCATGACTGTGTACTACATAGGCTGCATGTCTACTACATAGACTGCATGTGTACTTCATGACTGTGTACTACATAGGCTGCATGTCTACTACATAGACTGCATGTGTACTTCATGACTGTGTACTACATAGGCTGCATGTCTACTTCATGACTGTGTACTACATAGACTGCATGTGTACTTCATGACTGTGTACTACATAGGCTGCATGTCTACTTCATGACTGTGTACTACATAGGCTGCATGTCTACTTCATGACTGTGTACTACATAGGCTGCATGTCTACTTCATGACTGTGTACTACATAGACTGCATGTGTACTTAATAACTGTATACTACATAGGCTGCATGTCTACTTCATGACTGTGTACTACATAGACTGCGTGTCTACTTCATGACTGTGTACTACATAGGCTGCATGTCTACTACATAGACTGCATGTGTACTTCATGACTGTGTACTACATAGGCTGCATGTCTACTTCATGACTGTGTACTACATAGGCTGCATGTGTACTTCATGACTGTGTACTACATAGACTGCATGTCTACTTCATGACTGTCTACTACATAGGCTGCATGTCTACTTCATGACTGTGTACTACATAGGCTGCATGTGTACTTCATGACTGTGTACTACATAGACTGCATGTCTACTTCATGACTGTGTACTACATAGGCTGCATGTCTACTTCATGACTGTGTACTACATAGGCTGCATGTGTACTTCATGACTGTGTACTACATAGACTGCATGTGTACTTAATGACTGTGTACTACATAGGCTGCATGTCTACTTCATGACTGTGTACTACATAGGCTAAATGTGTACTTCATGACTGTGTACTACATAGGCTGCATGTGTACTTCATGACTGTGTACTACATAGGCTGCATGTCTACTTCATGACTGTGTACTACATAGGCTGCATGTCTACTTCATGACTGTGTACTACATAGGCTGCATGTGTACTTCATGACTGTGTACTACATAGACTGCATGTCTACTTCATGACTGTGTACTACATAGGCTGCATGTCTACTTCATGACTGTGTACTACATAGACTGCATGTCTACTTCATGACTGTGTACTACATAGACTGCATGTCTACTTCATGACTGTGTACTACATAGGCTGCATGTGTACTTCATGACTGTGTACTACATAGGCTGCATGTGTACTTCATGACTGTGTACTACATAGGCTGCATGTCTACTTCATGACTGTGTACTACATAGGCTGCATGTGTACTTCATGACTGTGTACTACATAGGCTGCATGTCTACTTCATGACTGTGTACTACATAGGCTGCATGTGTACTTCATGACTGTGTACTACATAGACTGCATGTCTACTTCATGACTGTGTACTACATAGGCTGCATGTCTACTTCATGACTGTGTACTACATAGGCTGCATGTGTACTTCATGACTGTGTACTACATAGACTGCATGTGTACTTAATGACTGTGTACTACATAGGCTGCATGTTTACTTCATGACTGTGTACTACATAGGCTAAATGTGTACTTCATGACTGTGTACTACATAGGCTGCATGTGTACTTCATGACTGTGTACTACATAGGCTAAATGTGTACTTCATGACTGTGTACTACATAGGCTGCATGTGTACTTCATGACTGTGTACTACATAGGCTGCATGTGTACTTCATGACTGTGTACTACATAGACTGCATGTCTACTTCATGACTGTGTACTACATAGACTGCGTGTCTACTTCATGACTGTGTACTACATAGGCTGCATGTGTACTTCATGACTGTGTACTACATAGGCTGCATGTGTACTTCATGACTGTGTACTACATAGACTGCATGTCTACTTCATGACTGTGTACTACATAGGCTGCATGTCTACTTCATGACTGTGTACTACATAGGCTGCATGTCTACTTCATGACTGTGTACTACATAGGCTGCATGTCTACTTCATGACTGTGTACTACATAGGCTGCATGTCTACTTCATGACTGTGTACTACATAGGCTGCATGTGTACTTCATGACTGTGTACTACATAGGCTGCATGTGTACTTAATGACTGTGTACTACATAGGCTGCATGTGTACTTAATGACCGTGTACTACATAGGCTGCATGTGTACTTCATAGCCTGTAGTACTCAAGAACTGTGTACTTCATAGCCTGTAGTACTTAATAACTGTGTACTTCATAGGTTGTAGCATTAATGACTGTTTACTCTATAGGTTGTAGCACTTAATAACTGTATATTTCATAGCCTGTAGTACTTAATAACTGTGTACTTCATAGCCTGTAGTACTTAATAACTGTGTACTACATAGGTTGTAGTACTTAATAACTGTGTACTACATAGGTTGTAGTACTTAATAACTGTGTACTCCATAGGTTATAGTACTTAATACTTTTGTACTACATAGGTTGTAGCAGGGGCGTCACTAGCTTTTAAGGACAGGTGAGGCTTAGCCCCCAGGAGATGCACAGGATGCGAGCAAACGTAGTGCACAAGCACAAAACTTCATAAACGGCTAACAAATATATATATATATATATATATATATATATATATATATTTATGTATGCCATGGCACCATCTTACAAACTTGGTTGCTTACTTCAGGTGCTGAAGAATAAGCAGTGATTCCCACAGTAAAGAAACATAGCTCCATGCATTTCTGCTTGTCCGCCGATATCACAGTATTTGTTTATAATTTTTTCCTGTTGTTCACTACTTTTGTTTTACCTCTCTTTTTGAAATGGAGCTGTTCTGTGCTTTTCATAGCTATTGATTCACATCAGAAACTTTCTTAAACTGGGCGGTCACATGCCGTTGCTGCGATGCTGATAAGTAGGTCGGCGGCCGATCGTCACGAACGATAATGGCGATTATCGACGGCATTATCATTTATCGATCGGTTAGTTAAGTTATCGGATATCGGCCCAGGCTTAGTTTGAATAATGGATTGGATTTATATAACACGTATCTAAACACTCTCTGGACATCTCATCATTCATTCACTCCACATTCACACAATGATGGTGGTAAGCTACATTTGTAGCCACAGGGGTAGACTGAATATCCAGGATGAATGTGCTGTGGGGGAAATGGTTTGAATTGTTTCAGTGACATTAGAAAAATTGTCCAATGTCCTGGAAAATGTGGAATTTTGGAAGGAAGAAAAAAAAAGCTAAGCCATGAATGAGCCAAACATTTTGAAGAGGAATGGTTTGATTCGAAAGAAAAAATGTGGGAGGAAGAATTGACACAAGAATATGAAACATTTGATATTCCAACAAAAGATATGCCTTGTGCGCTGGGGGTGGGGGGGGGGGGGTGCACTCTGTATGTTTCTATTTTGAAGCATTTAATTCCCTGCATGTGCTCTAATTGTTGTCCCTCGTCGATACGGAACATTCTCCCTGACATCTGGCACTCCTTTCATCCTGTCCGGATTGTTTTGACTCCAAATGTACGACAGAAGGGAGGAACAAACAAATGAAAAAACACATTTGACAAAAACAACCCAATGACTCTTCTTCAGTCCAGCTGATACAAAATAAAAATAAAATAGGCTTCTTTTTTTCCGGAAAGTCCATGGAATGTGTCGACAGATTGAAACAAAGACCTGAGAGAATAACACTTTTATCAAACCTGAGTTAGAAAATATTGAATTTTAATCTTATATCTACATAAAAACAATGTCAGTAGCCTGGATTAATTAAGATTTTAAGTAAGATCAGGGGGGCCAAACTTTTTGAATTGGGGAACGCATTGAGCTCCACAAATTTGCATACATTAGTTTGTGCGTCTGCCGCACAATACAAAGTTCCTGAGTTCAATCCCGGGCTCAGGATCTTTCTGTGTGGAGTTTGCATGTTCTCCCCGTGACTGCGTGGGTTCCCTCCGGGTACTCCGGCTTCCTCCCACCTCCAAAGACATGCACCTGGGGATAGGCCCCTCCCACCTCCAAAGACATGCACCTGGGGATAGGCCCCTCCCACCTCCAAAGACATGCACCTGGGGATAGGCCCCTCCCACCTCCAAAGACATGCACCTGGGGATAGGTTGATGGGCGACACTAAATGGTCCCTAGTGTGTGAATGTTGTCTATCTGTGTTGACGAGTGTCTTAAAAGGGCAGCAGAAGCCACAACAACATCCTCGGTCGGCTGGGATCCCACATGAGGGCAAGAACAAAGTCAACCCAGTAGGCACACTGAGAAACCTCAGAGGGGACCGCAGATGTGGGGACCCCCCCCCCCCCCATCTCCTGGGCGACCCGTGAAATGGATGTCGAGTGGATCAAGTTAATAGTGTGATAGTCCAGTCCATAGTGGGGCCAGTAGGGCAACTGCAGTTGTCAGTTGCACCCTACAAAGTGGTAATTCTGTAAGAATTCTACTTATTAGGCAGCAGCCGTTTGATTTTAATTAGAGATGTCTAATAATGGCTTTTTTGCCAACTCTTAATTACCGATACCGATATCAAACGATACCGATATATACAGTCGTGGAATGAACACATTATTATGATTAATTTTGTTGTGATGCCGAGTGTGAAGCGACCGGAATGAGAATCAGCACCTCCAAGTCCGAGTCCATGGTTCTCGCCCGGAAAAGGGTGGAGTGCCATCTCCGGGTTGGGGAGGAGACCCTGCCCCAAGTGGAGGAGTTCAAGTACCTAGGAGTCTTGTTCACGAGTGAGGGAAGAGTGGATCGTGAGATCGACAGGCGGATCGGTGCGGCGTCTTCAGTAATGCGGACGTTGTACCGATCCGTTGTGGTGAAGAAGGAGCTGAGCCGGAAGGCAAAGCTCTCAATTTACCGGTCCATCTACGTTCCCATCCTCACCTATGGTCATGAGCTTTGGGTCATGACCGAAAGGATAAGATCACGGGTACAAGCGGCCGAAATGAGTTTCCTCCGCCGTGTGGCGGGGCTCTCCCTTAGAGATAGGGTGAGAAGCTCTGCCATCCGGGAGGAACTCAAAGTAAAGCCGCTGCTCCTCCACATGGAGAGGAGCCAGATGAGGTGGTTCGGGTATCTGGTCAGGATGCCACCCGAACGCCTCCCTAGGGAGGTGTTTAGGGCACGTCCAACCGGTAGGAGGCCACGGGGAAGACCCAGGACACGTTGGGAACGCTGGCCTGGGAACGCCTCGGGATCCCCCGGGAAGAGCTAGACGAAGTGGCTGGGGAGAGGGAAGTCTGGGTTTCCCTGCTTAGGCTGTTGCCCCCGCGACCCGACCTCGGATAAGCGGAAGATGATGGATGGATGGATGGATGGATTGTTGTGATGCCCCACTGGATGCATTAAACAATGTAACAAGGTTTTCAAAAATAAATCAACTAAAGTTATGGGAAACAATGCCAACATGGCACTGCCATATTTATTATTGAAGTCACAAAGTGCATTATTTTTTTTAACATGACTCAAAACAGCAGCTTGGAATTTGAGACGGGCTCTCCCTGAGAGAGCATGAGGAAGTTTAGGTGGGCAGGTTGTAGGGGGCAGCAAGGGTGTATATTGTAGCCTCCCGGAAGAGTTAGTGCGGCAAGGGGTTCTGGGTGTTTGTTGTTGTTGTGTTTATGTTGTGTTACGGTGCGGATGTTCTACCGAAATGTGGTGGTCATTCTTGTTTGGTGTGGGTTCACAGTGTGGCGCATATTTGTAACAGTGTTAAAGTTGTTTATATGTCCACCCTCAGTGTGACCTGTATGGCTGTTGACCAAGTATGGATTGCATTCACTTGTGTGTGTTAAAAGCTGTAGATATTATGTGACTGGGCCGGCCCGCAAAGGCAGACTCAAAAACTCCTTAGTCCCACACGCCATTAGACTGTACAACTCCTCTCTGGGACGGGGGGCGGGGGGTACTAGGATGACAGGGGATGCAAAACAATAACAGTGCAATACGTTTTCATAACATGCTCACTACTGCCTACTTTGTCTTCTTATATTCTTATTTTACTGTTATATTTTTTATTCCCATTGTTGCTTTTTAGTTTTTATTCTTATTGTAATATTTCTCTATTTTGTTTCCATTTAAACCCCCATTATTTACTTTTTACTTTTATTTAAATTGATCTCAACTCTGTACACTGCTGCTGGAATATTAATTTTCCTGAAGGAACTCTCCTGAAGGAATCAATAAAGTACTATCTATCTATCTATCTATCTATCTATCTATCTATCTATCTATCTATCTATCTATCTATCTATCTATCTATCTATCTATCTATCTATCTATCTATCTATCTATCTATCTATCTATCTATCTATCTGTCTGTCTGTCTGTCTGTCTGTCTATCTATCTATCTATCTATCTATCTATCCATCCATCCATCCATCCATCCATCCATCCATCCATCCATCTATCCATCCATCCATCCATCTATCTATCTATCTATCTATCTATCTATCTATCTATCTATCTTTAAGGTTTATTGGTGCTCTGTACTTCTACCTACGTCCGTGTACATAGTGGCGTTTTAAAAAGTCATACATTTTACTTTTAGAAAGCGATACCGATAATTTAAAAACCGATACCGACAATGTCCGATTTTACATTTTAAAGCATGTATCGGCCGATAATATCGGCAGTCCGATATTATTGGACATCTTTAATTTTAATGTACATCTTAGTTGTAGTTTTCCTTGACAAATTTGAAGGTGTGGAAATCTCAATGTAAAATCACCAATGCCTGCGATGAGGTGGCGACTTGTCCAGGGTGTACCCGAGATAGGCTTCAGCAACCCCTCAACCCCCCCCCCCCCCCAACCCCAACCCCCCCCGCGAACCCAAAAGGGACAAGTGGTAGAAAATGGATGGATGGAAATCACCAATGCTCTTTAGTAGCGTGTCAACAACAAAGACAATGTATAATAGCATCAAGCTAGCGCATTTTTGAAAAAGTGAAGCTTTAATTTTCTTCCATTGGCGGGTTTTTTGAGTCAATTGCTTTGTTGGCATTGAAAACTGCAACAATACTGAGAGGTTGTTTTGCTATGATCGCCAAATGCTGAAATGCGAAGAGTGGGTTGTCTCGGCAACCAGGCGTGACGTCCAAGCAACACAGGTCAGTAATATTTTATGTTAATCGATGCCTGGTTGGACTGGTGGGATTCGGTCAGTGCCAAAAAAGTACCAAATTCGGTACCCATCCCTACTTGTATTCATGTTAGCATTCAAGATAGCATGTCAGCGCCAGTCCTTCCTGGAGTTTATCAAATTGCGGCTAACAGTCATGGGTGTTTGATATTTTTCATTGAAAACTGTCATACTAACCGTCTCGGGTTTCACCCCAGTTATCATTAGTACTGTTTGTTGTCACATCCCTAGACTGTTATAATATTATCTTAGACTTAGGTGACCTCCCAGTCATCATGTTGTGCGATCCTTACATGCCCCTGGAACCCTTGCATCACTTTCTTTTCACCCGATTCTCCTCGCCATGCGGCCCTTGACTCAGAGCTGAATGTTTGTTTTGAGGAGACCACTTATTATGGTGACGCTCTTCCAGATGATGACTCTCCCGAGTTTACGGGAGGAACGCGACACCGGGAGTCCACGCTGTCTGTAGAACAGGAAACAGGAAACTACCCCGCAATTCACTTCCTGATTGGCTGGACTAGACTACAGAAGAATTGTGTTGTTCCCCCTGCCTGGCATCAAGCTAATACGTGGCAGATGTGGTGGGACAGAGAGGAGGACAGAAGTGGTGTCTCACACTTGGGTGGGGGGCTGCACTTCGTCTGTCAGCGTCGGGACAGGCCGCCAAATTCTCAGCGGCACAGCTGGAGGCAGAACTTTGCACTAATTAACAACAACACGTGCGCATCCAATTTCTCTTTTGCTGCTGAAACACCATTTGATAAACAAATAAAATGCACAGAAAAGTATTTTTCACATTTGAACTGATATGGTAACAGTTCCCGGTACTCAATTGTAGGAACTTTCATGTGTTCCTTTGTAAATTCTTGTAAACAACAATATCTTTTTTAACAATCAAACATTGAACAATGAGCTGATACTGATAACTGCACTGTCCTGTTTTGTTACATCTTGCTTTCTTACACGTCTAAGTCACATTTGCAAGTATTTTACACAAGTAATTTGAATCTTACCACAACTCACGATTCGATTAGATTCCGATTGTTTGGGATGACGATTCAATTCAAACGGATTCTCCCGGTATATTATTTGGCATACCAATTCCGACGAAAGCTCCTTTCGGCTGCTGGCATATGACAAACACACACGAGTAAGCGTGCAGATGGCTTAATATATTATTTAAAAAAATATATATAACATATACACGTTAGATCAGGATAAAACACAGAGGCTACTTCATCCCTACAAGCCTGTTTTGCAGGTTTGAAGGGAAACAGGCTTGTAGGGATGAAATAGCCTCTGTGTTTTATCCTGATCTAACATATATTCTGCTAAACCCCGTGTAGTAACCCATATTTAGCTATTCCTTGTCCTGCAATAATAATGATACTTGTAAAAAAACTCACTTTAATTGTCACCATGTAGGCGAGGATTAGTGATTTAGAGGTAGCGAAAACACTGCCGACTGCAGATAGATAACTTGCTAGCTAGCCATGTCTTCAAGCACCTCTTCCTGAAGGTGTTTCAGTGTTATAACTTCACCTTTACCGTTAGTTTTTTAAGCCAAAATATGTGCTTTCTCCCTTTTCTGTCACACACTGTGTCTGTTTGTAAGTACTCAGTGATTGTGCGCTGCCGAACATGCTTCTCTGCTCGTAAAACCAGCAATGTCATACTGTCATGCTTGTAAAAAAAAAAATAATATGGCGAACAGAGTATAGTACTGTTTGTGAATGAATTTTCATCTAAACGGAATTATGCGAGCGTCTTGTTGGTCAACAGCCCAGCGAGAGTGGAAATATTACCGTAAGAGTTTGTTTTATTATTGTTAGTTTGTATGTTTAGCACCTAGAAATGCTGCAGATGCTATAGTGTCACAACAAAACTGCATCCATCACTCGGCTTTTAAAACTTATTGCTCATCCTCTCTGTGTTCAGGCTCAAAAATATAAGGTTCTGGATCATATATTTTTTTAAATCAAAGTTAACGTGGATGGCGCTCACAAAGTCTGCTTGATTAGCATTGTTGTTGATGGGCAAGGGATCCGGGGTTCCTAGCGCTGTTTCACGCAATCATGTGACCGGCTTTTTCATTATCTCTCCAAATGGCTCAGGAATCTCTTTGAGATTGATACTCTTTTGATCATATCTATTTATTCGCAAACTTTTTTTTGTCATAAATCAGATCAAGGTGACAATAACTTCAATATAGAGGCAACTGGTTTTTCCACTCGACTGGAACTTTAAAATATGAGCCGGTAAACCTAACCTGGAATAAGTTAGGAATGTACTACATATTAATGCCCAACAGTTATGTAATATCTGTGACAATACCACAAATGGAATAACTTGTTCGGCACCTTGTAATTTCAAATAAAAACAACTGTCTTCTGGATCAATTAAAAACAATACCACAGGTGCATATTTCCAAGAAAGCTTCAAAGGTAGAAATGTTGACGTTCAAACATCAGACCTGTAAAAATGTCAACTATGATGTAATAATAGTTTGGGACGCATGTAAATATGTCTTGTCAAAGAAACGTCAAACCAGTTTTAGTTTGAAACCGGTACCAAAGTACGTACAACAACATCCTATAAGAGATGCACATATTCAAAGGTTACTTTTAAAAGTACGATTGAATTCACATACGAAACATTTTTGAACTGATGCCACTTGATTTTTACAATTTGGGAACATGTTGTGTATTTTTTTTGCTTACATTAAATTAGGGTTATAGTAGCGATGGGTCCGGCAACACCAATGCATGCGTCGAGCTCATAGAGCAAAACCCTGTGTCGGTTAGGGTTAGGGTTTCCAAAGTCACGTGACCGATCATGAGCTCTTTTGGTCACGAGACCGATACGAGAACCGTGTCGAACTGACGCCAAACTGTGTTTATGAGGACGCGCTTCTGTCAAGAAGATGCTGCTGCCAACAGAATGGCCGCACTTCTGTCGGTGGTCATTTGTCATTTATCGTCGTCGGAGATCATTTCCGCCGTGTGGGAATATTTTGATCATATGTCGGAAAAAAAGGTATTTGTGTTCATTTCCTTGTCGTTTCATCCTGTTCTCTCAAAGTTTCTACTCGATCTCTTAGTAGGAGTGTAACGTTATGTGTATTTTTATTGAACCGTTTCGGGTACTGGTTTTTTCTAAGCTAAAGTCTTAACAAGCTGCTTTGCTTCTTCTGCCTCAGCACCCAGCATTGTCCCACCCACACAACCATCTGCTTACATTAAAAAGCGGTAACATAGCATCCCTTCGATAGCTCAGTTGGTAGAGTGGAGGACAAGTTCTTTTAGATTTCCATGTTATGATACATGTTCACCTTATTTATTGACTGCATCTAAAAAAGATAAAAATGTATTTTTATTTAAATGAAGATATGAAATAATCCTAAAGGAAATACAATGACTTGGTTTATATTATTGTATATACTAGATCAGGGGTAGGGAATCTATGGCTCTAGAGCCAGATGTGGCTCTTTTGATGACTGCATCTGGCTCTCAGATCAATCTTAGCTGACATTGCTTAACAGGATAAGTAATGAATAATTCCGCTGGTAATCACAGTGTCAAAAATAACGTTCAAAATATAAAACATTCTCATGCATTTTCATCCATCCATCCGGTTTCTACCACACCTGTTCAAGAAGTCGCATTAATGGTAAGAAGTATTTTATTTATTTTTGGTTAGCCTCAGAATAACAATGTTATTAAAAATAATAAGATAATTATTATACTCTAAAAATGTTGGTCTTTCTTAAAAATGCAGGCATACAGTTGTATTCAGTGTTAAAAACATATTATATAAATGGCTCTCACGGAAATACTTTTCAAAACATTTGGCTTGTATGGCTCTCTCAGCCAAAAAGGTTCCCGACCCCTCTACTAGGTCATAAAATCAGTGTCAGTTGAGTCGGTCCATAAGTTGCCTGTAGGGATGTTTAATGTCCAGCAGATGTCAGTATTTAGTGACACAGCATCGACACAGTATCAATACAGTTTTGCAATGTGTCGAAACGCTTCATGAGGCTTCATCAACCCATCACTAGGTTATAGGGTTACTAATAAAAGTACCGTGGTACTAATGAATTTAAAAATGTACTATACTGCCTTTGAAAAATGCCAGTACTTTTTATTCGTGGACATGATGGCACGCCTTGGTGACAGTGTTGGTAATATGGGCGGGGCGCATGTGAGTCAACACACACACAGAGCACTTACTAATCTCAAAAGCAGTGAAGTTGGCACCTTGTGTAAATGGTAAATACAAACAGAATACACTGATTTGCAAATCCTTTTCAACTTATATTCAATTGAATAGACTACAAAGACAAGATACTTAACGTTCAAACTGGTAAACTTAGCTATTTTTTGCAAATATTAGCTCGTTTGAAATTTGATGCCTGCAACATGTTTTAAAAAAGCTGGCACAAGTGGCAAAAAAGACTGAGAAAGCTGAGGAATGCTCATCAAACACTTATTTGGAACATCCCTCTGGTGAACAGGCTAATTGGGAACAGGTGGGTGCCATGATTGGGTATAAAAGCAGCTTTCATAAAATGCTCAGTCATTCACAATCAAGGATGGGGCGAGGGTCACTACTTTGTCAACAAATGCATGAGCAAATTGTGGAACAGTTTAAGAACAACATTTCTCAACCAGCTATTGCAAGGAATTTAGGGATTTCACCATCTACGGTCCGTAATATCATTAAAACGTTCAGAAAATCTGGAGAAATCCCTGCACATAAGCGCCAATGCCCGTGACTTTTGATCTCTCGTGTGGTACTGCATCAAAAAGTGACATCAGTGCGTAAAGGATATCACCACATGGGCTCAGAAACACTGTCACTAAGTACAGTTTGTCACTACATCTGTAAGTGGAAGTTAAAACTGTACTATACAGAGCAAAAACCATTTATCAACAACACCAAGAAACGCAGCCGACTTAAATGTTGTGTCTTTGCGGTGTATTCAATTGAATATAAGTTGAAAAGGATTTGTGAATCATTGTATTCTGTTTTTATTTATGATTTACACAATGTGCCAACTTTACTGGTATTGGGTTTTATACAAGCGGAAACAATGTGGAGACAAAAGAGGGAGACCGGACAAAAGGGTGTCAAGGGGGAACAGAAGGGTCCTGGGGAACTCCAATGTATACTCACTCAATAGCTCGAGCTAACACAACTTGGCAAAGATCAGACAATACACATTTTTAGAATTTTGTGGCCGTATTTCATCCCACTAACATTTAAAACAAACATTCTGTTGCACGATGTCATCTTCAAAGGCAAAGAAGAGACCCACTAAAGTCCCAGGTCTCCCTTAGGGTTAATGTTCGGTAAACAAATGGGTGGACAAATATCGACTGTGAATATACCAAGTATAAGAGCCGTATTTAGTCGATATTATGATGAATACATCCATATTTTTTATGATCACAAAATATTTGTTATTTTTTTATAAACTCAGGAAATGTGTCCCTGGACACAGGTGGACTTCAAGTAAGACCAAAACTAGAGCACTGCAAGAAAAATAATAGCTACGCATGCAACACCCCCAGCAGGACAACACAAGCTAACTGCTAAAGCTTCAATGTAAAGGAGGACTGTTCCATCCAGATGTCCATGATATCAATTCCGAGTTTAGCATCAGTATATAAACAATACTAAAGTTAATATCTCGATATTTTTAGGCCATGTTATGATACGCGATATATATCTCGATTGGGGCTGGGCGATATGGCCTTTTTATTAATATCTTGATATTGTGCCTTAGCCTTGAATGAACACTTGATGCATATAATGACAGCAGTATGATGATTCTATGTGTCTACATTCAAACATTCTTCTTCAAACTGCATTCATATATGCTACTTTTAAACTTTCATGCAGAGAGGGAAATCACAACTAAGTTAATTTACCAAAACTGTATTTATTAAACATTGGCACAAACATTCATTCATTCATGTCATTCCAAAACAGAAAGTGCAAGATTGTCAGAGACATTTCAAAACAAGCTTTTAGTGCACTTTTGTGCATGATGTCACTAAGATGACGTATCAAAACAACACTAAATTAAAGTGCACTTTTTGTACAGAACGCCACTACAATAGTTTAAAACAAATAAAGTGCACTTTTGTGCATGATGTCACACAAGATATTTCAATAAGTGTCAAATAAAAATGAGCTGCATAATAGTAAATCAAACAGTGTATGTCCTTCACTATGTGGTAGGTTCCTGCGGACATTATCTACTTCTGTTGTTGACTATTTTTTTCAAACCGTGTGTTTGTGGAAATTGTTGCTTCGGCATTTTGTTGGTGTGGCACCAAATGGAGATGTTGACATGTGGAGTTTCAAGCACTCTTCATTCTCTAGCGGGTGACTTTTCGAATGATGCTACATTAGCAGTGCTGCTACTTTTTGTAGCAACGCTTTTGCCGCATAATTGTTTGACATCTTCTTGCTTGAAGGCAAACCACGGCCAGACAATGGAACACGTGCCGCTTTTCTTGGGAATTCATTCAAACTGGTTTCTCTGTGTTGATAGGCTCACCTTGTTCTAAAGGTTTAAACTAAAATATGGCCACATTGGTGCGGTGGAATTAGTTTTTGGGACCGTTTTTGTCCATGTTAGCTGCTACATGCTAACCTGCTGCGCTGTGTGATGCTAGCAGGCCAGCAGTCGCCGCACAAAGAGTCAAAGACACTTAATGAGCACAAGATAATTCACCCCTTTCTTTTCATTCCGCTACGATACAAACTAGTGTTGTACGGTATACCGGTATTACAATACGAATAAATGATATACGCCGGTACTATACTGCTTCTAAACAGTGCCAGTCCCCCACCGTTTTATCCTGCGTCGTTGTCATGTCGTAACAATGCTGGTTTACGAGCAGAGGAGCATGTTTGGCAGCGCACAATCACAGAGTACTTACCAGCAGACAATGTTTGTAGACAGAAAAGGGAGAACAGACGCATTTTGGCTTAAAATGTGACGATAAAGGTGAAGCTATAACACGGAAACGCCCTCAGGAAAAGGTGCTTTAAGACATGGCTCGTCCAGCCCCAGTCGGCAGTGTTTTAGCTACTTCTAAATCACTAATCCTCACCTCCATGGCGACAAAGAAAGTAAGTTTCATGCAAGTATCATCCCTGCAGGACGAGGAATAGCTCAACATGCTTCACTACACACCGTAGAAGGTTACAATAGCTCACCGGCTAACAGAAGCTAGCATGCCTGAATGTAAACAAACGCCATGGGTGGCTCTACACCTAACATCCACTGTAATGATGCCAAGTACAGAAGTGTATCTAGTCGATACTACTGTGATTATGTCGATATTTCTACACATTAGAATTTGGAATATGACCAATGTATGATCCTGTAACGACTCGGTATTGGTTTGATACCTAAATTTGTGGTATCATCCAAAACTAATGTGAAGCATTCAAACAACAGAAGAATAAGTGATTATTACATTTGAACAGAAGTGTTGATAGAACGTGTTGAAGGAGAAAGTAAGCAGATCCATCCATTTTCTACCGCTTATGTAACAGTAAATGAACAAGTAGATTTGCAATTAATATTCTACCACTTGTACTTAATAATTTTGACAAAATAATAGAATGTAAAATGACAATTTTTGTGGTCCCCTTTATTTAGAAAGGTATCGAAAAGTACTGATAAAATTCTAAATACATTTTGGTACCTGTACCAAAATATTGGTATCTGGACACCACTAATTGCTACTGTATATTTTCATGCACACTCCCTGCCTTGCATATGTAAGATTTTTTTGTTAAAATAAAGCCAATAATGCAATTTTTATGGTGCCCTTTATTTAGAAAAGTATCGAAAAGTCACGAAACAGTTCGAGCTACATTTTGGTACCGGTACCAACATATTGGAACCGGGACACCACTAATTGCTACTGTATATTTTCATGCACACTCCCTGCCTTGCATCTGTAGGATTTTTTTGTTAAAATAAAGCCATTAATGCAATTTATGTGGTGCCCTTTATTTAGAAAAGTATCCAAAAGTACGGAAAAAATTTGAACTGTATTTTGGTACCGGTACCAAAATATTGGCATCGGGACACCACTAATTGCTACTGTATATTTTCTTGCACACTCCCTGCTTTGCATATGTAAGATTTTATTTATTTAAATAAAGCTGATAATGCAATTTTTTGTGGTGCCCTTTATTTGGAAAATGATCGAAAAGTACCGAAAAAATTTGAACAAAATTTTGGTACCGGTACCAAAATATTGGTATCAGGACACCACTAATGGCTACTGTATATTTCATTGCCTTGTCGTGGAAGAGCAGCTCCCCTGGGAAGTTGTGTATTTTGCTGTAAACATCAGTGTTGACTGTGTAGACGCAGACGGTGTTTCGGTTCAGGGCTGCTTGACCCTGGTGGAATATTCCGGGTCGGGCACAGCAGCAGGCCCGCTGTAATCCACCTGTGAATATGATAACTAATATAAGCTCAATTGGGTGAACTTGTGAAGTAAACAGAAAATAACTGTATTTGTTGTTTGCCGTGTTGGCAGAAGCGTACCTTACTGCTGCTGAACAATGTCAGCAAACCTCCGTCCTCCATTGTTGTATCGCACCGCGCAGCCAAAGTGTTCCCAAACGGGAGATGTTGACGATCTAGGAGGGTCTTCCAGCTCTGGCTTTTGCATGTTGTCCTAGCCCGGTCGCTGCTAGCCTGCCGTGTGTTGTTCCTCGATCTGCATTGTTTACACAACCTGAGGTGCGTTACCTAATATGTACGTCAAATATAATTCACTTGGTGTGGAAACTCGTTCAGTACACCTCCGAACTGAACCGAAACGGTTCAATACAAATACATGAACCGTTAAACTCCTGCTATCAAGACTTTATGGCCTGTTCATCTGAAATAGTTGTCATGCTGCAAAAGAAAATAATGGATATTAATCATGGATATTAGCTTGTATGCTCATAAACTAGCTGTTAGTGCTGTTATATGTACTTTTAGCCAGAGGTAAGTATAGTTAGTAGGGCTGTGAATCTTTGGGTGTCCCACGATTCGATTCAATATCGATTCTTGGGGTCACGATTCAATAATATATCGATTTTTTCGATTCAAAAACTATATTTTTCCGATTGAAAAGGATTGTGTATTCATTCAATACATAGATTTCAGCAGGATCTACCCCAGTCTGCTGACATGCTAGCAGAGTAGTAGATTTAAAAAAAAAGCTTTTATAATTGTAAAGGACAATGTTTTATCAACTGATTGCAATAATGTCAATTTGTTTTAACTATTAAAGGAAGCAAAAATCTGACTTATTTTATCTTTGTGAAAACATTGGACACAGTGTGTTGTCCAGCTTATGAGATGCCATGCAAGTGTAAGCCACTGTGACTCTATTGTTCTTTTTGATTATTTTTATAAATGTCTAATGATAATGTCAATGATGGATTTTTAATCACTGCTATGCTGAAATGATAACTAATATTGATACTGTTGTTGATAATATTCACTACTTTTGTTTTGTTCTGTGTGGTGTTTGTGTCTCCTCTCAATTGTTCTGTTTATTGCAGTTCTGAGTGTTGCTGGCTCAGCTTTGCTTTGGAATTGGATTGCATTGTTATGGTATTGTTGTGTAGTGCTTTGTTGGATTGATAAATCCCCCCCCCCCCCCAAAAAAAAAATCGATTTTTAAAAAATGAGTATCGATTCTGAATCGCAGAACGTATTTGATTTGATTTGTATTCGAATTGATATTTTCCCACACCCCTAATAGTTATTACAAAGGAAATAAGAGGTTATACTGTACATATATTATGGGTTGCAGCTATCATTGTATTATACTTATATATGTTATATACACTTTCCTTATATATTTTGATGTATAGTTGCAGTAAATGATATCATACTCATGATCTTAACAGGGCATAATAAAGCAGTGCAGAACAGGTGCGGTGGACCCAGCATGCAGGCCCAGAAGGGCTAAACAAAGGGTTTGCTGCTGTGCCTTTCAGATGCCCTGTGGGTGACGTTATGTCTCCCGGGGGATGACCGCTACCTGCTGACAGTGTCACAGCAAGCATGAAGAAGAAGTTGCGTTACCCAGCCCGTGTTTGTTGTGATGAGATCAGCTTTTGCAGGCGTGTGATTGTCCTGTGCAACACTTGCCACATCCCACCTTGTCTGCCTTACCTGTGCTTTTGCAAAGCATCGCAAATGTCTGAGCCTCCAATGTCCCCTTTGTCATCTTCTTTTACACACTTTTTACATTTCAGTCCTCGCCGCCCTGCCTTGCACAACATTTTGTGTGTTTTTCAGCTCATGTTTGTGGTTGCGTATTTTGGTTTCGCTCAAGTTTTCCATTCAGACTTAACAGATCGGTGTGAACATTAGCCGTCGGCAACACAAGACGGGTCTGAGTTTGATCAGTAACCCAATCCTGTTTTTTTACTCCCGGAGACTAAAGCTCGCTGCGTGACCAATCTTTAACTGTAAATACCCTTTTTTCCCTGCGCATTTCCTCTAGAATATGGCCTGCAGAAGTTGAGAAGCCAATGCTAGAAAAATAGCTAAGAAAGAAAGCAGCGAGGAAGGTTCATCCAAATTAGAAAACGAGATTTGACTAAGTTTACTTCTTTTATCAATTAAAATGAGAAGGTTTGAAGGTGTGTTTTGTTGTACGTATGCGAGTATCACCTTTTTCACAAATCTATATGAAAATATACAGTCCTGGTCAAAAGTTTACATACACTTGTAAAGTCAGTCAATCAATGTTTATTTATATAGCCCTAAATCACAAGTGTCTCAAAGGGCTGCACAAGCCACAACCACATCCGCAGTACAGGGCCCACATAAGGGCAAGGAAAAACTCACCTCAGTGGGACGTCGATGTGAATGACTATGAGAAACCTTGGAGAGGACTGCATATGTTGGCAACCTCCACCCCTCTAGGGGAGACCAAAAACAATGGACGTCGAGTGGGTCAACATAATATTGTGGAAGTCCAGTCCATAGTGGATCTAACATAATAGTGAGAGTCCAGTCCATAGTGGATCAGACATAATAGTGAGAGTCCACTCTATAGTGGATCTAACATAATAGTGAGAGTCCAGTCCATAGTGGATCTAACATAATAGTGAGAGTCCAGTCCATAGTGGATCTAACATAATAGTGAGAGTCCAGTCCGTAGTGGATCTAACATAATAGTGAGAGTCCAGTCCATAGTGGATCTAACATAATAGTGTGAGAGTCCAGGCCATAGTGGATCTAACATAATAGTGTGAGAGTTCAGTCCATAGTGGATCTAACATAATAGTGTGAGAGTCCAGGCCATAGTGGATCTAACATAATAGTGTGAGAGTCCAGTCCATAGTGGATCTAACATAATAGTATGAGAGTCCAGTCCATAGTGGATCTAACATAATAGTGAGAGTCCAGTCCATAGTGGATCTAACATAATAGTGTGAGAGTCCAGGCCATAGTGGATCTAACATAATAGTGTGAGAGTCCAGTCCATAGTGGATCTAACATAATAGTGAGAGTCCAGTCCATAGTGGATCTAACATAATAGTGAGAGTCCAGTCCATAGTGGATCTAACATAATAGTGTGAGAGTTCAGTCCATAGTGGATCTAACATAATAGTGTGAGAGTCCAGGCCATAGTGGATCTAACATAATAGTGTGAGAGTCCAGTCCATAGTGGATCTAACATAATAGTATGAGAGTCCAGTCCATAGTGGATCTAACATAATAGTGAGAGTCCAGTCCATAGTGGATCTAACATAATAGTGTGAGAGTCCAGTCTGTAGTGGATCTAACATAATAGTGAGAGTCCAGTCCATAGTGGATCTAACATAATAGTGAGAGTCCAGTCCATAGTGGATCTAACATAACAGTGAGAATCCAGTCCATAGTGGATCTAACATAATAGTGATAGTCCAGTCCATAGTGGATCTAACATAATAGTGAGAGTCCAGTCCATAGTGGATCTAACATAATAGTGAGAGTCCAGTCCATAGTGGAGCTAACATAATAGTGAGAGTCCAGTCCATAGTGGATCTAACATAATAGTGAGAGTCCAGTCCATAGTGGATCCAACATAATAGTGTGAGAGTCCAGTCCATAGTGGATCTAACATAATAGTGATAGTCCAGTCCATAGTGGATCTAACATAATAGTGTGAGAGTCCAGTCCATAGTGGATCTAACATAATAGTGATAGTCCAGTCCATAGTGGATCTAACATAATAGTGTGAGAGTCCAGTCCATAGTGGATCTAACATAATAGTGAGAGTCCAGTCCATAGTGGATCCAACATAATAGTGAGAGTGCAGTCCATAGTGGATCTAACATAAAAGTGAGAGTCCAGTCCACAGTGGGGCCAGCAGGAGACCATCCCGAGCGGAGACAGGTCAGCAGCACAGAGATGTCCCCAACCAATGCACAGGCGAGCGGTCCACCCCGGGTCCCGACTCTGGACAGCCAGCACTTCATCTGTGGTCACCGGACCTGTCCCCCCCCCCACCTCCCCCCTCCACAATGGAGAGGGGGGCAGAGGAGACAAGAAAAGAAACGGCAGATCAACTGGTCTAAAAAGGGGGTGTATTTAAAGGCCAAAGTACACAAATGAGGTTTAAGATGATACTTAACCAACATGAACATCATGTCATGGCTGTCTTGAGTTTCCAATCATTTCTACAACTCTTATTTTCTTTGTGATGTAGTGATTGGAGCACATACTTGTTGGTTACAAAAAACATTCATGAAGTTTGCTTCTTTTTTGAATTTATTATGGCTCTACAGAGAATTTGAGCAAATCTGCTGGGTCCAAAGTATACATACAGCAATGTTAATATTTGGTTACATGTCCCTTGGCAAGTTTTACTGCAATAAGGCACTTTTGGTAGCCATCCACCAGCTTCTGCTTGAATTTTTGACCACTCCTCTTCACAAAATTGGTGCAGTTCAGTAAAATGTGTTGATTTTCTGACATGGACTTGTTTCTTCAGCATTGTCCACAAGTCAGAACTTTGGTAAGACCATTCTAAAACCTTCATTCTAGCCCGATTTAGCCACTCCTTGACCACTTTTGACGTGTTTGGGGTCATTGTCCTGTTGGAACACCCAACTGTGCCCAAGACCCAACCTCCGGGCTGAATTTGGACATAATCCTCCTTTTTCATTGTCCCATTTACTCTCTTTAAAGCAGCAGTTTCATTGGCATCAAAACAGGCCCAGAGCATAATACTACCACCACCATGCTTGTCTGTAGGGGTGGTGTTCCTGGGATTAAAGGCCTCACATTTTCTCCTCCAAACATCTTGCTGGGTCTTGTGGCCAAACGGCTCAATTTTTGTTTCATCTGACCACAGAACTTTCCTCCAGAAGGTGTTATCTTTGTCC
>NC_084635.1:35428830-35468830 GCF_033978795.1 Nerophis ophidion | reverse complement strand
GCCCCTGCCCCCACTCCAACCCCCAGAGAAAGAAAAAGGGGAAGGGCTGACAGGGAATGCAACCAGAAATAGAAGCTAAACTCATTTGAAAGAAGAAAAATAGAAGCAATGGACCAACATAAAAGATGAGAAAAATGTTTGTTTTGGTATCTGGGTTACTTACTTGGCAATCACTCAAGCAGCACTGAGAGCGGACTCAGCCAATCATTTTCTAAGTTAGTCTTTTTCAACCACTTGTCTGGTGTGCACTGGGAAGTTATCCAATTTCACCTATTTTGGGTCTACAAAATAATTGTTTGCAAAACATTAATTAGAATCCGCCAATAATGTGAATGTTTGTGTTGTTTAGACCTCGGCTTATAAGGCGCACTGCCGAAGAATGGTCCATTTTTCATCTTTTTTCATATATAAAGCGCACCAGATTATAGGGCGCAATATCCATAATTCCATCCATCTTCTTTCGCTTATCCGAGGTCGGGTCACGGGGGCAGCAGCCTAAGCAAGGAAAGCCCAGACTTTCCTCTCCCCAGCCACTTGGTCCAGCTCTTCCTGGGGGATCCTGTGGTGTTCCCAGGCCATCCAGGAGACATAGTCCTCCCAACCTGTCCTGGGTCTTCCCCGTGGCCTCCTACCGGTCGGATGTGCCCTAAACGTTCGGGTGGCATCCTGACCAGATGCCCGAACCACCTTACCTTGCTCCTCTCGATGTGCAGGAGCAGCGGCTTTACTTTGAGTTCCTCCCAGATGACAGAGCTTCTCACCCTATCTCTAAGGGAGAGACCCACCAGCCGGCGGAGGAAACTCATTTGGGCCGCTTGTACACGTGATCTTGTCCTTTCGGTCATGACCCAAAGCTCGTGACCATAGGTGAGGATGGGAACGTAGATCGACCGGTAAATTGAGAGCTTTGCCTTCCGGCTCAGTTCCTTCTTCACTACAACGGATCGATACAGCGTCCGCATTACTGAAGACGCCGCACCGATCCGCCTGTCGATCTCACGATCCACTCTTCCCTCATTCGTGAACAAGACTCCTAGGTACTTGAACTCCTCCACTTGGGGCAGGGTCTCCTCCCCAACCCGGAGATGGCACTCCACCCTTTCCCGGGCGAGAACCATGGACTCGGACTTGGAGGTGCTGATTCTCATCCCGGTCGCTTCACACTCGGCTGCGAACCGATCCAGTGAGAGCTGAAGATCCCGGTCAGATGAAGCCATCAGGACCACATCATCTGCAAAAAGCAGAGACCTAATCCTGCGGCCACCAAACCGGAACCCCTCAACGCCTTGACTGCGCCTAGAAATTCTGTCCATAAGAGTTATGAACAGAATGGGTGACAAAGGACAGCCTTGGTGGAGTCCAACCCTCACTGGAAATGTGTCCGACTTACTGGAGGCAAAGCGGACCAAGCTCTGACACTGATCATACAGGGAGTGGACCGCCACAATCAGACAGTCCCATACCCCATACTCTCTGAGCACTCCCCACAGGACTTCCCGAGGGACACGGTCCAATGCCTTTTCTCCAAGTCCACAAAGCACATGTAGACTGGTTGGGCAAACCCCCCTGCACCCTCAAGAACCCTGCCCAGAGTATAGAGTAGGGTGCAATAAAGGAGTCATATTGTTATTATTTTCTTCTAAATTGAAAACACTTCCTCCCAGGGGGTGATCAAGGGTGATGGGTCAAATGCAGAGAATAATTTCGCCACACCCAGCATGTGTGTGTGTGACAATCATTGCTACTTTAACTTTAAACTCGACAACCAAAATGATTGCGTACATTAGGTGCACCGGGTTATAAGGCGCACTGTCGACTTTTGAGAAAATGAAAGGATTTAAGTGCACCTTTTAGTCCGAAAAATACGTTACTCGTTATTATTATATAACGCCGTCAATTAACAAAATATTTGACACAGAGGTGTATTCCTGCAGAATTTGCGGGAAAAAAGCTAGCATGTAGCATGTGTAATTATAAAATGCTAACGATTGTTAAAATAATTGTCTACAGCATGGACCCGAACCTTTTTGCCCGAGACAGCCATGAAAGCCAAATATTTTAAAATGTATTTCCGTGAGAGCCATTGAATATTTTTTGAAGCCTGAATACAACTAAATGAGTGCATTTTTAAGTAAGACCAACATTTTTAGGGTACAATAAGTCTCCTATTTTTTGGATCACATTGTTATTCTGAAGCAGAACCAATAATAAATAAAATACTTGTTGAACATGTGCGGTAGAAAACGGTTGGATGGATTAAAATGCATGAGAATGTTTTATATTTTTAACGTTGTTTTTAACACTGCGATTACCAGCGGAATTATTCATGACTTATCCTGTTAAGTAATGTCAGCTAAGATTTATCTGAGAGTCAGATGCAGTCATCAAAAGAGCCACATCTGGCTCTCGAGCCATAGGTTCTCTACCCCTGGTCTACAGACTGCAAATGGGCCCTGAGCTGCACTTCGGACACCCCTGTGGAAATATTCTTTGTGTTGTATCTTGTAGCTTTGTTTTTTTGTCCAAACGACAAAGACAATCGTCCTGAGTAGTCCTGGGTTCAATACCGGGCTCCGGATCTTTCTGTGTGGAGTTTGCATGTTCTCCCCGTGACTGCATGGGTTCTACTCCGGCTTCCTCCCACCTCCAAAGACATGCACCTGGGGATAGGCCCCTCCCACCTCCAAAGACATGCACCTGGGGATAGGCCCCTCCCACCTCCAAAGACATGCACCTGGGGATAGGCCCCTCCCACCTCCAAAGACATGCACCTGGGGATAGGCCCCTCCCACCTCCAAAGACATGCACCTGGGGATAGGCCCCTCCCACCTCCAAAGACATGCACCTGGGGATAGGCCCCTTCCACCTCCAAAGACATGCACCTGGGGATAGGCCCCTCCCACCTCCAAAGACATGCACCTGGGGATAGGCCCCTCCCACCTCCAAAGACATGCACCTGGGGATAGGCCCCTCCCACCTCCAAAGACATGCACCTGGGGATAGGTTGATTGGCAACACTAAATGGTCCCTAGTGTGTGAATGTTGTCTGTCTATCTGTGTTGGCCCTGTGATGGGGTGGCGACTTGTCCAGGGTGTACACCGCCTTCAACCCAAATGCAGCTGTAATAGGCTCCCAGCGCCCCCACCCCCGCGACCCCAAAAGGGACAAGCGGTAGAAAGAGGATGGATGGATGGACAAAGACAATCACTGACCATACACACGTACAGTAGACCCCAGAAAGCTGTACTTCCATGATAGTTTGGTTACAAAGATAACTTGGATCCTGCAATCCAATAAAGGGGCTTTTTGGGTCTTGGATGAGAGAAAAACAAATATTGGAAGAGGATTCCACGGCAGGAAATGAGGATTACTGCTGAGCGACAGAATGAATGTGAGAGAGTAAAGTAACAAAGTGTGTTGGAAGAAGAGAAGGACACCCGGTGGAGATAAGCCAGACTGTCTAAGGCTGTGTAGGAGACTGAATCAGGTTTTAGCACTCGGGTGTCTCATTCAGCGGTGAATGAGCGCTGTTGTTGTTAACTGTGATGTATGAATCACCCCCAGTGGCGTCCTGGCAGACTCCCTTCAGGGCGCTTCATCACCGCTTGTCCCAGTGTGGTTTGTCCATTTGTCGTCTCGGGAAACACAGGCTGAGCCCTATCTTCAGAGTCGGTAGTTTTATGTGGGAAAACATGAAGACGACTCGTCCAGGGTGTGCCTAGCCTTCCGCCCGAATGCAGCGCTCCCGTCCAAAGGCAAAACCCAGTAACTCAATTTTGGTGAAAACTGAGCTGATGATAATTTTGGAGTTCCTAGGTGATATTCTTTACATTAGTGTATGTTGTGATTTGATCCGTAAGTAAGCTGTTACGCGCATGGCAGGACCTAGCAACTACCACAGAACCGCGTAGATACAACAGAAAAACCTAGTATCTCAAGGGACCAATCGGAGCTTCTTTGTCAGTCGCCTTATTGTCTTTAATGAGACATTTGCAGGAATGGGGGCCGACTATGTGATATTATGGCACGAGGAGATATTTGGAAGATTGGCTCAGGACGTTGCAAGCACCTTCATTAAATGTAGTCTTCTTGATTCTTCCCCTTGCATACTCTTTTGGCCAGATAACTGTGGGGGTCAAAATAAAAACTGGACGCTGTACACGGCTCTTGCCCAATGTGCAAACGCAGAATGGGGCCCACCCGAGATTGTGATCAAATATCTGGAGAAAGGGCACACGTTCATGAGAGCAGATTCAATCCATGGGTCAATCGGCAAGAAAATGAAAGCTCAAGAAAACATCTATACGTTTGATGACTTTGTAGATCTTTGTAAGACAGCATCAAGATAGATTGGTTGTCCTTTGTTTTCTCAAAATCAGCTAGAAGTGAGTTACTAGGTTTTGCCTTTGGACGGGAGAGCTGAGATTTGAAAACCTTGCTCTTGGTTTTTAAAGCTTTCCATGGACTGGCACCTCATTATATCTCAGACCTCATCCTAACTTACAATCCTGAGGTCCGAGAGCTCACTCCAGGACCAGACTTAAAACTTCTCTGCGGTCGGCCCTAAACTCTGGAACACTCTGCCCCTCCATCTTAGAACTGCTCCCACAGTGGACTCTTTTAAGTCTCGTCTTAAGACCCATTTTTATTCTCTGGCTTTTAACACTACGTGAGTTGTGTGGTCCTCTGTTGTCTTCTGTGTTTTAAAAATGTGGATTTTTTATTTACTTTTTTAATTGGTTTTACCCTTTGAAATCGTTTTTAATCATATTTATTTAATATTGGTTTTATATGTATTTCTTTTTTCTTTTTATTCAGTCATTGGTGGAGCTCAGGATATTGTTTGAATGTTGTCTTTAGTATTGTTGTGCAGCACTTTGGAAACATTTTGTTGTTTAAATGTGCTATATAAATAAAGTGGATTGGATTGAGATAGGCTCCTGCAACACCCCCCCCCCCCCCGCAACCCTGATAAAGGTACAAGTGGTAGAAAATGGATGGATGGATGTGCAACAGTACAAGCTGTCACCACACATCATGCTGTCATGATCTGTGGTCTGGATTATGTTTTTGTTATTTTTTGTTAGTTTTGGACTCTCTTAGTTCCTGTTTGCGCTCCCTTGTTTGTGTAGTTACCATGGCAACACATTAGTTTCAGCTGCCGCTGGTGTTGGGACATGCACCTGCTCTAATTAAGAGACTATTGTTGAAGCCTGTCTTTGCCAGGTAGTCCTCCTGGCGTCATTGCTCTTTTCATGCCACAGTAAGTCTTGCTTATTTCATGCCATTCCGTAGTTAATGCTATTTGCTTCATGCCACAGTTTAGTGAGGTTCTCATGTCCATAGTTTCATGTTTCATGTCCAATGTTTTTTTTGCCTTTGCTTCTCGTGTGAACGGCACGCTTTCCTTTTGTTTTGGTTGCTGTCATTTCTGCTGTGTAGGGTTAATTGATTATTAAATCTGTTCCTACCTGCTACCCTTGTCCGGAAAAGTCAGTTTGCATCTCGGGAGAACAACCCCCCCCCCTCCCCCTCCCCGTCGTGACACATGCAAATGATCACAATTACATTGATGTGTTTATGCATTGGATTCGTTATGATTCCGTTCTTCAAGGGTTTCTTCATAAAGCATTTCTCTTTTTTCTCGAGTGGTCCATCCTTGAGGAGGCCACAGTGAGTCAGTGTAGCAAAAAGGTGGTACGAGAGAAAATAGGACAAGACAAAGGCCCCGAGGCCATCTTGGAGGATTGTGGCTGCGTGCGGGGGCAGGGCTCCAATTCTGTCACCATACATAGCAATCTATGATCTCGTCCTTCCTCATTACCTAAAAAGCGCTACTTTTTTACGTTTATACCACATTTCCCCAAATATGAAAGCGCACACTGCAAAAAAGTCAGTGTTCAAAAACAAGAAAAAAAATACAAAAATGAGGGGTATTTTATTTGAACTAAGCAAAATGATCTGCCAATAGAACAAGAAAATTTGACTTGTCAAGACTTTCCAAAACAAGTCAAATTAGCTAACCTCAATGAACCCACAAATACCTTCAAATAAGTATATTCTTTCTAATAACTGTGCTACTGTATGAGTACGTATGTTCTATTGTTTCATTGAAAATAAAAGAGCAAAAACTATTTGGCTTTCATCTGTTTTAATTATGAGACACAATCCTGTCAAAGTCATGATTTTTTTTTTCCATGCTTGAAATAAGAAATTATTATTTTAAAAAGTCAGTTTTATACAAGTGAGTGTTGATGACACAACTTTGCAACACTTGATGTTCTAGTTTTAATGGGGAACATTATCACAATTTCAAAAGGGTTAAAAACAATAAAAATCAGTTCCCAGTGGCTTGTTGTATCTTTTGAAGTTTTTTTCAAAATTTTACCGGTCTCGGAATATCCCTAAATAAAGCTTTAAAGTGCCTTATTTTCGCTATCTTCGAAACCACAGTCCATTTCCCTGTGACGTCACACAGTGCTGCCAATACAAACAATGGCGGTTACCACAGCAAGATATAGCCACATTAGCTCGGATTCAGACTCAGATTTCAGCGACTTAAGCGATTCAACAGATTACGCATGTATTGAAACAGATGGTCGGAGTATGGAGGCAGATAGCGAAAACGAAATTGAAGAAGAAATTGAAGCTATTGAGCGAATAGCTATTGACGCTATTCGGCCATAGCGTGGGTGTACCTAATGAAGTGGCCCATAGCATGGCTGCCTTATTAGCATCGCCGGTAAAATGTGCGGACCAAACGATCAGGACTTTTGCATCTTGTGACACTGGAGCAACTTAAATCAGTCGATTGGTAAGTGTTTGTTTCGCATTAAATGTGGGTATCTAGTTTCAAATGTACATACAGCTAGCGTAAATAGCAGGTTAGCATCGATTAGCTGGCAGTCATGCCGTGACCAAATATGTCTGATTAGCACATAAGTCAA
This sequence comes from Nerophis ophidion, assembly GCF_033978795.1. NCBI lineage: Eukaryota > Metazoa > Chordata > Actinopteri > Syngnathiformes > Syngnathidae > Nerophis > Nerophis ophidion. The sequence continues at coordinate 35,461,882 of NC_084635.1, read as the reverse complement.
CAACATCAACAAAACTCACCTTTGTGATTTGGTTGACTTAATGGTTGCAAATGCATCTGCAGGTTATCCATACATCTCTGTGCCATGTCTGTCATCGCCGGTCAAATGTGGAGACACTCTGGTACATTCAATGGGGGTCTGGCGGCAGATTTCTTGCCAGTGGTGCAACTTGAATCCCTCCCTGTTAGTGTTGTTACACCCTCCGACAACACACCCACCAGGCATGATGTCTCCAAGGTTCCAAAAAATAGTCAAAAAAATGGAAAATAACAGAGCTGAGACCCGGTGTTTGTAATGTGTTGAAAATGAAAATGGTGGGTGTGTTACCTCGGTGACGTCACATTCTGACGTCATCGCTAAAAGACCGATAAACAGAAAGGCGTTTAATTTGCCAAAATTCACCCATTTAGAGTTCGGAAATCAGTTAAAAAAATACATGGTCTTTTTTCTGCACCATCAAGGTATATATTGACGCTTGCATAGGTCTGCTGATAATGTTCCTCTTTAAGCATGTTTTACTCAATATAGCTCATCAAGTCTCAGCAACAAGCTGTAATATCTTACTGACATCATTTAGGACCAAAAACTCTCAAAACAAGTAAAACACTAACATAAAATCTTCTTTGTGAGAAGAATTATCTTATCAGACAGAAAATAAGAAAATATCCCTCTTATTTGAGATATTTCATCTTACTTGGATTTCACTTTTTGCAGTGCACATAAGCCCCACCCACTAAATTTCAGAAGAAAAACATTTTCCAACTCGCCGCACTGTATATAAGTCGCAGTAAAATGACTCAACTACACAGAAATATTTTGTAAATGTAAACTGACATACCTTAATTGTTTGTAAATGGTGCCAGTAAAACGGTTAAATAAAACAAAACAGAAGCCATCTTCATGGACCCACTACTCAACTGAAACAATACAAAAAGAATGTCATTGTAAGTTAATAATACTGACACAGACGCTCGTAAACATCCATCCAGCCATCCATTTTCTACCGCTCGTCCCGTTTTGGGGTCGCGGGCGTCCCCGGAGCCTATCTTAGCTGCATTCGGGCGGAAGGTGTGTACACCCTGGACAAGTCGCCACCTCATCACAGGCTCGTGTACATCTTAGCCTAATAGTCAATGCTAACGACGCTAGCTTTATTACCTTATGATAGCATGTACAAATATTCATTAAATACTGTTCTGGCTACTTATTTTTATTTGAGCTCTTCTTCCGCTTCAATTTGTAAGCGTTTTATTGTCTGTTTTGAATATAGTTTGAATGTGTAGAGTTGAATATCATAGTTGCTCAGACAGGAATGTGTTTAGATTAGGGTATGTCATGTCTTTATGGGGAAAGACCTTAATGGCTCTTGTTTTCATGTGTGTTTACGCTAGCTTGCTAGCCATTAGCGTGCTAGCTTGTGTCTCCTGTTAATGAGCAGTAATTACGGGTTTATCAAAGTGTGGTTACTACCATTTGTAGAGGGGGGCGTGGCCTGCGGGCCTGCCGCGCGACAGGGTGTGCAAGGACTGGCCTCGAAGACAGCGACAGATGAGTAGATGGCCCAGGTGGGCCCTGTTATCTAATCACCTGTCACCTTTATTAGCAGCAGACACGGGGTGGGAGTTGGGAGCTGGAGAGAGAGCGAGAGACACATGCCTAAAACAAACTGGTGAAAAGCAATCCAGACCGTTGTGGCAAAATAAAAAGGCCGTATTCAAACTGTCTACCGGGCTCACGGAAGATCTCTCGGACTGAGGAGAACCCTCACGGCAAAGAGAAGTTTACAGTGGCGCCCAACGTACCCGAGTGCCGAAGATGGAAGCCGACCCCCTGGTAGTAGTAGTGCGGACTCTCGTAGAGGTGACAGCGGCCAGGCAGCACCAAATAGAGACGCTCCAACTCCAGCTGGCCCAGCAGACCCAAATTGTGCAGGTGATGGCGGACCAGGTGGGAGCGGCCGTCTCCGTTCCACGCATGGAGGAGACAGAGGACCCCCAGGCCTGTATTGACATTGTGTGTGGGCGGCCCGAGGAAGACTGGGGCGGGAGACTCTTGCCGCTAATGGCGGGGGAGGCGCAGTGGGCGGTGCTTAGCCTAGCGGCGGCCTCCCACGTGTACTTCCTGAACCTGAGGCGGGCGGTGCTGGACCGGACCGGCTGCACCGCTGAGGACCACCGACGCCGGTTCCGGATGCTGCACCTGAAGCCGGAGGACCGCCCGTTCCTGTTGGGGCAACATCACCGGGATGCGGCAACGGACGAGCTGGTTGCAGCCGGGCGAAGTCGACGAGCAGGTGATGGAGCGGGTGGTCACGGAGCAGTTCCTGGAGGCAATCCCAGCGAGGACGGCGGCCTGGGTCCGCTACCACCGGCCCCAAGACCTGACAGCGGCAGTGACGCTCGCGGAGGACCATCTGGCGGTGAGGCGCGAGGGGAAAGGACAATGGAGGCAGCCGAGCCCCCAGCACCGGCACCACGCGGACTGAGCGCGCTCTGAGAGGAGGCAACTGACTTTTTTTTTAAAAATGATTTTGCCACAATGGTCTGGATTGCTTTTAAGCAGTCTGTTTTAGGCGTGTGTCTCTCGCTCTCTCTCCAGCTCCCAACTCCCACCCCGTGTCTCGTACCGGCTGCTGCTAATAAAGGCGACAGGTGATTAGATAACAAGGCTTACCTGGGCCATTTACTCACCTGTCGCTGTCTTCGAGGCCGGTCCTCGCACACCCTGTCCCGCGGCAGACCCGCAGGCCACCCCTCCCTCCACACCATTGTTGCTTTGATTTAAAACAGTAATACTATCCTTTGGCAGTTTTACAGCGGTTTATCCTTAATACCGTTTATTGTTACATCCCTCGTCGTAACCACAGCAACGTTGCAATAACAGTATGTTTGTTTTCTACATCGGTCCATTTGTGGAAGCAGGAAGTGGTTGTCGGAAATGTGTTGAATTGGTTCATCACAACAAAGCTACCTTAAATCCCACATTTTGCACCAAGGGTGTAATTTCATTCCAGCGGGTGCTTTGTGACCCGCACGATATTAGTCACCTCATCCGAGGGAGGACACATGACAGCGTGACGTCGTTACGGTGGCGCTGTCACTGTGCCACGCGTGGAGATATGTGTCGACTAAAATGCTTGTGGCGTTATTAAAATGAGCGTCACGGGCTCCGTGCGGAGATGCCATTGCAAGTGCAAATTGATTAAATGTCCCGTGTTCGCGCGTTGATAAATGGACGATCTTTTCGAGGAGGGAATGTGTTTTACAGCCAGTTATATGGGGTCAAAGGTCAACTCTTGCCACTTCCCCCATCACAGGAACTAGAACATCTATTTCATTAGGGCTCTATTGTAATTGTTCCCATTTTGAGTCCCTTAACATGCACGAAAACTCACCAATTTTTGCAAGCGCGTCCAGTCACAGTCTGTGAAATTGATGATATGAAAATAATTCTAGCGTTTCATGTTTGTGCTTTCTGTGCTGTAATTAATGTGTGTAACCATAGAATAGAATAGAAAGTACTCTATTGAGCCTTGGTGGAAATACGGCACCACAGTTCGCTCACAATAGACAATAAACATTTAGGTATTTATATATATATATTTTTTTTTTGATTTATTTTTTTTTTTTTCTTCCCAGGATGGCACTGCTGTAGTCGCTGCTGTAGGCAGGAGCTCTGTGTCATCCTTTTGTGTTTCCTTTTTGTTTCATGTGTTATTGTGTTGTTTTGCCTTTTGCTCCGGGACCCTTTGGGACTGTGGGACAAGGGGTGGCACTTTCGTGACCTCTGGGGTGCTTTTTTGTGGCCTTCTGGATCTGCCTCCCGGGAGCCTTTTGGCCATGGAGACCAGCTGCTGGGTGTCTGCCACACCAGAGTCTGTTTGGAGAGACTGGAGGAGCTGCGGATGAGGGGACAGGACTGCAGAACTGGCACTGAGCGCTGGGACGGAGAGGCTTCGCGGTGTCTTGGCTGGGTGAGCAGGTGTCGGACACCTCAGTCTCCTTGGACGTATCCTCGCTCATCCATGCCGACTGGACACTGGCCGAGAGTGGAGTCGGCTCTCTTGGTTTCTTTGTTGGGTCTGCTTCTGTCTCTGGCCATGCTCCCTCCTCCCCAGCGGACGATGGCGTGGAACACCGCAGAGGCCACCACAGTGTATATGTTTCTTTTACTTTTTATTCATAGCTGTATGTAGAAGTGCGTGGTTGTATCTGATGCTTTAATGTCTTTAATGTCCTCTGTGTTCATTGATGTCTGATGTTTCCCTCTTACACACATGTGAGAGGGATGTGTGCTATGGCTATGAGTTGTTGTTGTTTTTTTCCCTTGGCCTCAGTCTGGACCCCCTCTCCAGGGCTCAGGCTTACACCGATTTTTTTATTTTATTTTATTGTATTTTAATCTTCTATTTTTTCTGTTATGTGTAACATAACAGTGCAAGTGTAAGTATTGCTAACACATGTGTGACATAACAGTGCAAGTGAGACCGGGGGTCCCTTGGGCCAACCAGGAAGTGACTTATGTTTATCTGTGGCTCCAGGAAAGAGAATATATTGCTCCTGAGGGGACCAGGACGCCACCTTTGTTTGTCTGTGTGTGTATGTTTGTGAGTGGGTGTGCGTGTGTCTGCGTGCGTGCATGTGTGTGTGTGTGTGTGTGTGCGTGTGTGTGTGTGTGTGTGTGTGTGTGTGTCAAGGTGGCGTTGGTTGGACCACATTCTTGTGAAAGGGGAGCACAATCTGTCTCAAGCATTCAATGAACCGACTGAGCCTCACACAGTTCCTTTCATTCAGAGATGGGACAAAGGATACGTGAATGGCATGACGCCGTGTCCCGTTTAAAAGTAGCCACACTGGGCCGAGTAAGCTCATTACACATGCGGCGGGATTTGATGATGTAATGACGCTGGAGGCGTGTGGAGAGCATGTGTGTTTCATTTAAAGCGGGAACAGGTGTACGCACTCGAAGGCTTTTGTGTTTTGTATCGCTTGTTAATGATACTTATTGATATTTTTTATGACCTATCAAAAAGAGATGGAAAAATAAATTGCCTGTAAACATTTTTATTTTTAATGTAAACTTCCTCTGATTAAAATCCCCTCGGGTATCAAAGCAGAAAGGAAATGTCAACACAAGCTTGGAAAACAGTCAAACAATGTCAACAAAATTGTAAAATCACAATAAACACTTACCAACAAGCTCTTAAAATGAAGGTGCAAAAATAAGGAGTATGTAAGAAATGCTCAATAAAGTGTAACAAAATTGTGCAAAAGTGTGAAAAATGCAAACATAGAGAAACCTGAGAAGTATTTCCTGCTGGTTTCGTGCCAGGAAGTTACGACTGTGTAACATGTTTTTGGTCTGTTATTCCTATTCAAGTTGGAAATGACTTTTTGTCATGCAGTAATTGTTATTAAAATATTACTATTATTTTAAAGTAGCACATTTGTTATACTTTGTAATTTATTTTTATTTATACAGCCCTGCAGTTGAATTCCTATCTGTTGTTTCCGTATACCCAATTGGGAAAGGACAAGGGTTAAAAAGCAAATAAAGGAGCGTGGTGAAGGACTATCTTTTGTTTTAAATACATCAAAAAAAACTGCGATACTGTCTAGGCAACTTTTCCTTTTCTAGCCACAATTTCTTCATTTTTAGTTTCTGTTCTCCCTCCAGGCCAAAAATCACCAGCAAAACAATAAAACGGTGTAACCAGACATGATAGTTCATACTGGTACGCCATTGGTCCACTGGTCATTGATCTCAGGTAGTGAGTGTCTTGGTTCATGCAACCAACCTTACTTTGTCTCTTCCCACCAAGTCATATTTATTGTTTTATGGAACGCAGTTTTCATAAAAACGGAAATAAATGCGCCAAGGAATTAATTCCGGCAGTGATTAAAATGACCAAAATACAGTAAATATTGTAAATATTGCATATTGTTATGAAGATGTCTGTTACCACATGATATAAATACTTGCAGTGTGTATATTGTACATATTACATATTATGAAAGTGTCTTTTACTACATGATAATCTTGCAGTGTGTATATAAAAGATTGATGGAGGGTTTTGAAGTTGTTTTCGTGGACTCTGACGGCTACAACGGTGACTGCCCTCAAAAGCCGTGTGTTGATATGGTTTTATGGGCCCACTCACATAAGACTTGTTTTAATGCCGTCGCTATTCTTTAAAAAAAATCCCTTCCAGCGGTGTGCCAGAGCGTTTCCTGAATAAAAACCACTCCCCCGCCTTTCTTCTCCCTGCAGGGGAAGCAAAGAACATCCCTCCGTACCCGGGGCCAAACAGGATGAGGGACTGCTACTGTACTGTCAACCTGGATCAAGAAGAAGTCTTCAGGACTAAAATCGTTGAGAAGTCACTCTGGTATGCCCGAGAACATTGAGAAACCATGAGAATCATCATTGTTGCATCATGAAATATTGCATACACAGAGATATCGCCGTCCTGTTGGACTCAGTTTGGAACCTGGTGTTGACTTAAGAGCCATTTGTTCTTTCCATTTTGACTGAAAAACATATATTACATGCATATCTTCTAAACTTTAATATAATATGATCATGCCACAAGATATTCCAAGCATTTTTCTTTGGTTAGAGCACATGTGTCAAACTTAAGGCCCGGGGGCCAAATCTGGGCCGCCACATTATTTTATGTGGCCCGCGAAAGCCTTGAAATAATATGCGTTAATAAAATGCTTAATCTTTTCTATTTGTTATTTCCTGTTTTGACATTAAAAATCATGTACTGCATGCAATTGCATATCTTTTAAAATTCAATATTATCAAAATCTAAATATTATATTATCATGTATTCCAAATGTTGATATTTTTGTTAAAAAACATGTAAATTCTGTACTTAAATACCTGCTTGACTTATGATTTCAAAACAAATGATCCATGAAATTGTAGACTGTAAAATTGACAGTAGATTTTACGGTTAAATTTGAGTTTTTTTTACCGTAAAATCAACTTTGGTACTGTTTTTTTTTCAGTTTACAGTAAGACACTAAAGCATTAAAAAACCAAACAAAAAAAAACATTAAAACAGGATTTTACTGTAGAAACAAAACAAAACTGGCAGCTCTGTTGTTCAAATTTTAATGCTAAAAACAGCGGTATTGTCATTTTGTAACCTGGGTGACAAAACCCCATTAAATATCCTCATTTAAATATCCTTTTAAAACCCCATTGAAAATTATTTCTAATTAAATCTTCCTATTTAAATAATTTTATTTAAATATCCTCTCAAAACCCCATTGAATATTATTTCTAATTAAATATCTTTCTATTTAAATATCATTTTACTTAAATATCCTTTCTATTTAAATAACCTTTCAAATCCAAATTAAATATCCTATTTATTTTCGTGTCTTAGCGTGCGTCATTACGTCACGTGGTCACATGACCGCATGCGTCATTGCGTCACGTGGTCACATGACCGCATGCGTCATTGCGTCACGTGGTCATGTGACCTATTGCGGGAAGCATCAAACCCGGTAGTGGGCTGCTTCCAGGAAGAGCGACTATGTGACTCGCTTTTGACGCTTTAATTATTAACTAAGCTTTTAACTGAAATATAATAATGTCGAACTGCAGGAACCAACTACTAAAGCCGTGGTGTCGTGCGAGAGTGTTTAAGTGGGATTTATCTGCGGAATTGGTGAGTTGCATCTGTGTAGCTTAGCCGCTACATTGGTTTTGAATGGAGCTGTTAGCATCTACTTCTATGTCTGTTTTTAACTGAATATAGTCAACTCAATGAAACCTTAGCACTCTCAACAATTGTCTCATTTGTTTCTCAGAATATAGTCAACTGAATGAAACCTTAGCACTGTCAACAATTGTCTGATTTGTTGCTGGCTTGTGTTAATTGTTTGATGCTTGTTATTTGTTAATTGTTAATTGTTTGATGCTTGTCAATGCTATGCATCCAATGCATGTTATGATGCAGTCCAGTCAACCACTGTCTGCTATGCACTTTATTTGTGGAGGCAATTGGTAGATTTTGATAATATTAAAGAATGAATATTTTGATATAAAAATTATTTATTCTAATAGTATTCATGAATTTATTGTACAATATTAACAAATATACTTGCTATTTGAATAGAGTAGTATTATTTAGTAGTTAGTACCTGAATATATTTCGTGTGCGCGCACTAGAAAATTGCCTGGTCCTGCCCTTGTTGTACAGGACATGTTGGATGGCGAGCTAGACTGGTCCTGCCCTTGTTGTACAGGACATGTTGGGTGGCGAGCTAGACTGGTCCTGCCCTTGTTGTACAGGACATGTTGGATGGCGAGCTAGACTGGTCCTGCCCTTGTTGTACAGGACATGTTGGGTGGCGAGCTAGACTGGTCCTGCCCTTGTTGTACAGGACATGTTGGATGGCGAGCTAGACTGGTCCTGCCCTTGTTGTACAGGACATGTTGGATGGCGAGCTAGACTGGTCCTGCCCTTGTTGTACAGGACATGTTGGGTGGCGAGCTAGACTGGTCCTGCCCTTGTTGTACAGGACATGTTGGATGGCGAGCTAGACTGGTCCTGCCCTTGTTGTACAGGACATGTTGGATGGCGAGCTAGACTGGTCCTGCCCTTGTTGTACAGGACATGTTGGGTGGCGAGCTAGACTGGTCCTGCCCTTGTTGTACAGGACATGTTGGATGGCGAGCTAGACTGGTCCTGCCCTTGTTGTACAGGACATGTTGGATGGCGAGCTAGACTGGTCCTGCCCTTGTTGTACAGGACATGTTGGATGGCGAGCTAGACTGGTCCTGCCCTTGTTGTACAGGACATGTTGGATGGCGAGCTAGACTGGTCCTGCCCTTGTTGTACAGGACATGTTGGATGGCGAGCTAGACTGGTCCTGCCCTTGTTGTACAGGACATGTTGGGTGGCGAGCTAGACTGGTCCTGCCCTTGTTGTACAGGACATGTTGGATGGCGAGCTAGACTGGTCCTGCCCTTGTTGTACAGGACATGTTGGATGGCGAGCTAGACTGGTCCTGCCCTTGTTGTACAGGACATGTTGGATGGCGAGCTAGACTGGTCCTGCCCTTGTTGTACAGGACATGTTGGATGGTGAGCTAGACTGGTCCTGCCCTTGTTGTACAGGACATGTTGGATGGCGAGCTAGACTGGTCCTGCCCTTGTTGTACAGGACATGTTGGATGGCGAGCTAGACTGGTCCTGCCCTTGTTGTACAGGACATGTTGGATGGCGAGCTGGACTGGTCCTGCCCTTGTTGTACAGGACATGTTGGATGGCGAGCTGGACTGGTCCTGCCCTTGTTGTACAGGACATGTTGGATGGTGAGCTAGACTGGTCCTGCCCTTGTTGTACAGGACATGTTGGATGGTGAGCTAGACTGGTCCTGCCCTTGTTGTACAGGACATGTTGGATGGTGAGCTAGACTGGTCCTGCCCTTGTTGTACAGGACATGTTGGGTGGCGAGCTAGACTGGTCCTGCCCTTGTTGTACAGGACATGTTGGATGGCGAGCTAGACTGGTCCTGCCCTTGTTGTACAGGACATGTTGGATGGTGAGCTAGAGTCTGAAGCTTTATGCCTGGAACCGAACCAACCGAACTGAATCCAGCCAAGCGAGCCCCGGGCAGGTAGGAGGCTCCTCAGCAGCCGCTCTGTTTTTTTCCCTTTGGTTTCCAAAACGCAACGTATTCATTTCTGTCCTCTCAACTTCCACATTTACCTTGTTACTACCTTCACTAAACCCCCTCTGGACACTGCCACCACAACGTGGACTTTGCGAGGTCGTTTAATGAAGTGTCGTGTTGCGCTTATACCCTCTTTGGTAAAAACAAGTACTGTATCACATTGTAAATATTGAACGTTCTGTAACTTATGTTGAAAATGTGAATGGCCATTCCAATTTACATGTCTGTTTGTTGTTTATTTTTCCTATAATTCTGTAATATAATTTGGTACCATTTAAACTTAAAACCTGTGTTCAGTCTTCATTACTCTCCATTCCTAAAGCTGAATTTAGTTTCTTCTGATCTAGCCCAGTTATATAATTCATTGTTTACTTAATACTTCGACAGTGCTTTACTTAAGTAACATACAGGCTACAATTTCCATTCCATTTATTCTATTTTTTTATATGCTGTAAAAACAACATTGCTTTTTTCTGGTGACTGAGCTGTCAGTTTTTTAAGAAAAATGTAAAAAAAATGTTTTCAGCTTATGTAAAAAAAAAAAAAAGTAATGTATTATATATATATATATATATATATATATATAAAAATAAAATGGGGGTGTGGGAAAAAATCGAATCGTTTACGTTGTGTGATTCAGACTCGATTCTCATTTTTAATTTTTTTTAATTAAATGGTTTTTTTTTTGTTTTGTTTTTTCATCAATCCAACAAAGCACTACACAACAATACCATAACAATGCAATCCAATTCCAAAAGCAAATCTGAGCCAGCAACACTCAGAACTGCAATAAACAGAACAATTGAGAGGAGACACAAACACCACACAGAACAAAACAAAAGTAGTGAATATTATCAACAACAGTATCAATATTAGTTATCATTTCAGCATAGCAGTGATTAAAAATCCCTCATTGACATTATCATTAGACATTTATAAAAATAATCAAAAAGTGTCACAGTGGCTTACACTTGCATGGCATCTCATAAGCTGGACAACACACTGTGTCCAATATTTGCACAAAGATCAAATAAGTCTGATTTTTGCTTCCTTTAATAGTTCAAACAAATTGACATTATTGCAATCAGTTGATAAAACATTGTCCTTTACAATTATAAAAGTTTTTTACAAAATCTACTACTCTGCTAGCATGTCAGCAGACTGGGGTAGATCCTGCTGAAATCTATGTATTGAATGAATACACAATCCTTTTCAATCGGAAAAATATCCTTTTTGAATCAAAAATCGAATCGAAAAAATCGATATATTATCGAATCGTGACCCCGAGAATCGATATTGAATCGAATCGTGGGACACCCAAAGATTCGCAGCCCTAATACACACATATATATATATATATATATATATATATATATATATATATATGTATGTATATATATATATATATATATATATATATATATATATATATATATATATATATATGTATATATATATATATATATATATATATATATGTATATATGTATATGTATTATACACACACACACACATGTATGTTCATATATTACTTATTGTTAAATGTGGCCCTCTGAGGACAACCAAAACTGCGATGTGGCCCTGAATGAAAAGGAGTTTGACACCTCTGGGTTAGGAGAATACTTTCCTTCCTTTTGGCTGAATACCAATGACTAGTTTTGGCCTAGAAGAGATACACACATGAAGAGCTCAACCTGTTTTCTGATCTATGCACTCTCATACACATACATTATTATTCATTATTATTATTTGTTGATGGTGTCATGAAGTACCAGCCCGTAGAGAGAGTGAAGTTGGTGGTTTCAAGTTAACTTTCAGTTTCGGTTGCTGTGCAAACGAGGAGGACAAAAGAATGAGAGACAGGCGAGCGTTTGACCATTTTAGAGACTGTTTCGACCTTTTTATAGCTCGGTCCACTCTGGCTTTTCAATTGTTTTTACTTACTCCTTTTCTATAGAGTAAATTGTTAAGCGTCAGTTCTAGTCACCTCTTCTCATTTTAGACAGCCTTAGAGCAACAAGAGATGGGTGGACTCTACCCTTATGGACTGAAGGGTCCTAATAATCAGCAAAAATGAAAATTTAGATATCTGCTTGTCAACGTACAATTTGGAAGCAAGGTATTCATCATTTGGTAGTAAAAAATATAATAATCAAATGCAGTTGCTGATGCAAATTGTGTAACAGGGCTATTATACATAAATACATAATTTGACCATCTTTTTTGGATCGAGCGCACACAAGCCACACCCACTTAATTTTGGGGGGAAAATATGTTCCCATGTATTAGCCGCACCGGTCTATATCCATCCATCCATCCATTTTCTACCGCTTATTTCCTTTGGGTTCGCTGGTGCCTCTCTCAGCTACAATCTGGCGGAAGGTGGGGTACACCCTGGACAAGTCGCCTCCTTATCGCATACCGGACTGTATGTCGCAGATAACTACATTGTGAAATGAGTTATTTACACAGAAGGATTATGTCAATATTAATTTACATACCTTGTTTGCAAACGGTGCTGGTAACACGGCAGTAAAACGGCTCATCAAACAAAACAGATGTCATGGTCATGCTCTCCACTCAGCTAAACAGACTCAATAACTCCATGGCAACGTTTTGGTGAATTTACTGTGGAATTTGTGAAACAGAAACAATACAAAAAGAATGCCAGTGTAAGTTGATAACACTCACACAGACACGGTATATCTCGGTTGGCAGAGCGGCCGTGCCATCAACTTGAGGGTTGCAGGTTTGATCCCCGCTTCCGCCTTCCTAGTCAATGCCGTTGTGTCCTTGGGCAAGACACTTTACCCACCTGCTCCCAGTGCCACCCACACTGCTTTAATTGTATTGATATTGGGGTTCACTTTGTAAAGCGCTTTGAGTCACTTGAGGAAAAAGCGCTATATAAATCTTATTCACTTCACTTCATTTGTAAACGTGTTGACATATTAGCTGATGCTTACAACGCTGGCTTGATTACTTTACGATAGCGCGTGCAAATATGCATGAAAGCACGCCTACAGACATCACACATGGGACGCTTTAGTAAGTATACACAGTTTTAGTAATATTGTAAAACTTACAAACGTTGTTAGGAGTGATGAAGGAAGAATCCATACTAGCAGAAAGGCTACGGAGGGCTAGAAGACGGCACGGCACTTCTACTTCCGATTGAAAGCACAAAATGGAAGGACACTGCAGCACCCGCAGTGAGAAAACTCGTCCAAAAAATGGCGCCACAGCACAAACAATAACACATTTGACTGTACTTAAATGTATAAGAGACTGTATTTATATTTTTCACATGTAAAAAAATACTTAAGTGTTGCTGATTTACCCCCAGGGATCAATAAAGTACTTTCTATTCTATTGTATTCTACATCAATTCAGTGTATATGCTTTTTTTTTTTAATTTAAACTATTCGCATGTTGGACGTCATCAAAGAAAAATCTGTAAATTAGTCGCACGGTTTTTTAAGCCGCAGGGTTCAAAGTGTCGGGAAAAGTAGCAGCTTACAGACCGGAATGTACGGTATATTAATTGTTACAAACGGCCTTGTGAAGGCATTCGTTATTGCAATGTGGTCCTTAAAAAACGTGTTTGACACCCGGGCTTTAAAAGATATTTCTGGACCATCATAATTGTGTTTTTTTGATGTTCTGAAATGCCTGATACTATCATATTCTGAGTTTTTTAGTACAAAACCCAAAACCAGTGAAGTTGTCACATGGTGTAACTCGTAAATAAAAAACGATTACCTACAATGAGTTGCAATTCCGTTACTACTTATATTCAATTGAGCAGACTGCAAAGACAAAATATTTCATGTTCAAACTTCAAATAATCATTAACTTAGAATTTAATGGCAGCAACACATTGCAAAAAAGTTGGCACAGAGGCATTTTTACCACTGTGGTAAAAACGCTCAGGCCCAGCGACGCTGGAAGTTTTTCTGGGTGTTGTTGATAAATGGCTTTTGCTTTGCGTAGTAGAGATTTAGCTTGCGCTTACAGATGTAGCAACAATCTGTAGTTACTGACAGCGGTTTTCTGAATGGTTTCTGAGCCCATGTGGTGATATCCTTTACACACTGACGTCGATTTTTGATGCAGTACCCCCTGAGGGTTTGAAGGTCACGGGCGTTGCCGCTTACACGCAGTGATTTCTCCAGATTCTCTGCACCTTTTGATAATATTACGGACCGTAGATGGTGAAATTCCTAAATTCCTTGGAATAGCTGGTTGAGAAATGTCTTGGACAATTTGCTCACAAAGTGGTGACACTTGCCCCATCCTTGTTTGTGAAAGACTGAGAATTTCATGGAAGCTGCTTTTATAGCCAATCATGGCACCCAACTGTTCCCAATTAACCTGTTCACCTGTGGAATGTTCCCAATAAGTGTTTGATGAGCATTCCTCAATGTTCTCAGTCTTTTTTGCCCCCTGTGCCAGCTTTTTTGAAACATGTTGCAGGCATCAAATACCAAATGAACGAATATTTGCAAAAAATAACTGTTTTTGTCATGATCTGTGGTCTGGATTATGTTATTGATATTTTTTGTTAGTTTTGGACTCTTTTAGTTCCTGTTTGCGCTCCCTTGTTTGTTTAGTTACCATGGCGACTCAATAGTTTCACCTGCCGCTGGTGTTTGGACAGAGACCTGCTCTAATTAAGAGACTATTATTCAAGCCTGTCTTTGCCAGTTAGTCGTCCTGGCGTCATTGCTCTTTTCATGCCACAGTTTCATGCTTAGTTCATGCTGCTCGTTCAATGTCCCATCCCAAGTTTTTTAGCTAGTTATTTGTTTCATGCCTCAGTAAGTCTTGCTTATTTAATGCCACAGTTAAGAGTTTTTGCCTGTTATTTTGGAGTAGATTAATAAATATGTTCCTACCTGCTACCCTTGTCCGTAAAAGTCCGTTTGCATCCCGGGAGAACAAACTTCGCAGCAAGGAGCAAAAACCCGCCCCGTTATGACAGTTTTTCCAGTTTGAAGATTAAGTATCTTGTCTTTGCAGTCTATTCAGTTGAGTATAGGTTGAAAAGGATTTGCAAATGATTGTATTTTGTTTTTATTTAACATTTACACAACATGCCAACTTCACTAGTTTTGGGGTTTGTAGACAAACGATTGAGCTATTACGACTGCCGATTTAAAGATGCTAATATTCGTATTAAATCTTTACATGACAGAATAACTGGATCTTGTACTTGTGTATTTCAGACACTGAAGTATTTGCTGTTTCTTATTAGACTTCTGTTGCCACGTGCTCCTCCACAAGGAGAAAGGAGCAACTCGTCAAATTGAATGATATATTTGAAGATGTTTACTTCTGTGATGGATTACCGAGTCAAAGAGTCAGTAATTGTTCAATTAGACCTCGCGGGCCAAACTCATGAGACTCATTACCAGAATTTCCATGGTTGTTTAAAAGCCTGTGGCCACAAATAGCAATTTTGTTGTCAAACATGCTGTGAAGTCCCAATGATTAATAGAAGAATGCAAATAGGCAATCCAGCTTTGGAAGACCACTTTCAGCCTTTTTTAACAACGCATGCATGCAAGCGGTTGTCTCTGCCAGTTAAGCGGATCCTGGAGACGTCGCCACATTTCCAACCGGAGCAGGGATTTGTCAAACACTTGTGATTTCTCCAGAATGCAGAACTTTTTCACTGATCACAGGGGTTCCTTGGCTCAAATGAAGGCAGATGCGTCAGAATTTTACCACAAAAAATGGTATTCTTTTTTCCAATTTACAGTAATATTTTGTTAAGAACACGGTCAAATGTATTGTCCTTTTTATTCATGTGTTGGATAGTTTGCTGTAAAATCGTAATTCAAGCAGATTTTTAAGTATTTAACAACGTTTAGAAAGGTATGATAATATTCTGTTATGTTGGTTGCGATATCAGGTACTACAAGTTTAAAAGAAATGCAACTTGAAGCAGTACATATATTTTTTCTGTCAAAATGAAAAACTGATCATGTAAGCCGGGCAGCCCATGTGTACTGTGCCTTCCGGCAACATTAGCCATGGTCTGCGTGCTCTGCCTCCAACCTTTTAAGTCACGGTTTGGGAATAAACATGTGTGCCGATTGGGTCGTGTCTTAATAGATCAGCCAACCCTATTAAGTCACAGATTGGTAGTTAACATGGGCGCCAATTGCGCAAGAAACCAAGGTATATGACTTTGAGTCATACACTGGCCTATGTCATGTTATATGAATTTGGCGTATTCGGCTAAAGAGTTCACGATATTACTCTAGCACTATCTCAAAATTGTCCCCCCTTGCTTTACATCGGGAAGGCCAATGGTTGCAGAAAGTAATTTAATACACTTGAAGAAGAACCAAATGTTGAAACCGTGAGTCAGGATGGTGTGTCTAAAAGCTAAATGCTTGTGTCAGTAAACATGTTAAAGCTACAAAATTATCACAAAATTCTGCAAAAAGACAACGCATCTACAGTTTTCTGGTGTTTTTGAATGGCTCTGCCAAAAGTCCATGAATGAAACTTTGTTGTACTTGTGCAATGACAATGAAGATCTATTCTATCCTATCCTGATGGTCAAGCAAATTAACAGCGCTCTTCCGGAAACAAAAGCTTTAGACTAAGAAATTGTAGAAGATGTCACCTGATTAAAAGCATAACTACAAAGAGCTGAATTGTTAATGAATAGTCTGTAATAAGTGGAAGAGCAGCCTGCCTTATAGAAATAAAAAGGTGGGTTTTGATTGTTTTTTTTTAATCGGCGGAGAAATGTTGAAGTAATATATTGAAATGAGAAATGGTATTACAAAATATCAAGAAAACCGGGAATTGTATCAATTCTGATTAAGAGGAATGTTTTGACGGTGGAACAGTTGGAATGCGTTAAAATGTGGAAGGAGTAGTTGCCAGAAAAAAGGGTGGAAATAAGGCTTTGGAAAAGCAGGAATTCTAGAAAATCTTGGAATTTTTATGAAAGTTGGAAAAGACGAAGTTAGAATTTCCAGAAAGGTGGAATGGTTTGAATAGGTTGAAAAATGTGGAAATGGTGGAAGTTTGAAAAATGGCCAATTCATTTTGAATGGGAAAAATGTCCCAGAAAACCTGGAATTCTGGGAAATCTGGGACTGTTTGGAATTTGTCAAGGGAAAGCCTGCAGCTCCTGAATAGGTTTGAAGTTGAACGTTTTGAATGGGTGGAATAATGTGGAAGGTAGTTATATATTCTTTTTCTTTTTTTAAGTTTCTCTTTAAATTCTTCCCCAGATTCAGACCTATCCATAGATATAACGTTTTTATATATTTGTAATGTTTTTTTAATGTTCTACTTTAAGCCCACCATCTTTAATTTTTTATTATGGGAAAAACACAAAGACAACATTTTGCAAAAAATTGTTGCAAAGTCGAATACTTTAAATAAGATAATTACGGCTTTTAATAGGTCAATAATTTATAACAACGCTGCTTTTCATGCATTATTACCTTTGGAACAATTACTTTTTTTTTCAAGTCCGAAAAATGGACATGCTCTAAAAAGTTTTATAAGTAAGTCATGTATTCATTATTTTTAAAGAAAATAAGATCTTTGTGAAATGATGGAATTCGATTAATCTTGATTGTGGCCAGCAAGTCCAGCCATGTTTCATCATCATGCACACCAGCCTCAGTCCAGCTGTTGGCAGCAAGTTAAATCAAATGTGCAAAACCTAATTCAACATATTCAGAAGCTGTCAAGTATTTTATGATCATTTTAGGATCATATTACGTGTGTACTGTAACTTTGCCTCCTTTCATCTCAGGTGACAAAACATGTAAGCCTTTAATTGCGGACTCAGCCCTGAGCGATATAACATGTCAGTGTTTTTTCTCTGTGGTGTCGCCTCTCTCCAACAGTCCGTTCTATGGCGAGGACTTCTACTGTGAGATCCCACGCAGCTTCAGACACCTCTCCTTCTACATCTTCGACAGGGACGTCTTCAGGAGGGACTCCAGTATCGGTGGGTCTCAAACATCTGGGATGGGTTTTTTTGCACCTCTTTTTTCAAATTTGCCCCACATCCACAGTCCTTACGTGAGACACAAACACGTACGTTAATCCCTTTTCTGTGACTTCGAGATAGTGAAATATTGCAGGTAATGGTAATTCTACTTTTTCGCCTTTCGAGTTCTCATAAAAACCTCCAACAACGCTCCATTTACATGTTATTACCTGCATTTTGGCGCCATCGTTAGTGTAGGCTCTAAAGCTGAGGAACTACTTTTCTGGCGTAGTGACACCGCGCCTTGCTAAGACCAGCTCAACAGGCTAATGCTAGCTACAAGACCTGCTACTGCATCTGCTTTAAATGAGGGAAAGCCAATTGTAGATTATAAATCATGCCTCACACCATTGTAGCAAAACAGTGCTTGTGCTGAAAAATACAACCATCCCAGTAAGATCGTACATTGTACGTGGCTGTCTAGTGCTGAAATATACAACCATCCCAGTGAGAGTGTACATTTTAAATGACTCTTTTATTTTTTAATGAAAGATACTACTATCCTATTGAGAGTGTACATTGTAGGTGGCTGTTTTTTATGTGCCGAAAGATACAATCATCCCAGTAAGAGCGTACATTGTAAGTGGATGTTCTTTACTGAACGATACAACCATCCCAGGGAGAACTGACTTTGTAAGTGGCTGTTTTGTTTACTGCCGAAAGATACAACTATCCTACATATGTGGCTGTTTTGTTTTCCTGCTGAAAGATACAACCACCCCAGCGGGAGGATGCTTTTTTGTAAGTGTTTTTTCTGTGCTAAATGATACAACCATCCCAGTGAGAGTGTACTTTTGTAAGTGGCTGTTTTGTTTCCTGCTGAAAGATACAACCACCCCAGCGGGAGGATGCTTTGTAAGTGGCTGTTTTGTGCTGAAAGATATAACCATGTCAGTAAGAGCGTACTTTGTAAGTGGCTGTTTTGTTTTGTGCTGAAAGATACAACCATCCAATTGAGAATTGAGTGTACATTGTAGGTGGCTGTGTTGTTATGTGCTAAAAGATACAATCATCCCAGTAAGAGCGTACATCATAAGTGGCTTTTCTGTGCTAAATGATACAACCATCCCAGTGAGAGCGTACTTTGTAAGTGTCTGCTTTGTTTTCTGCTGAAAGATACAACCATCCCAGTAAGAGCGTATTTAGTAAGTGACTGTTTTGTTTTTCTTACCGAAAGATACAACCGTCCTACATATGTTTCTTAAATACAACCTTCTCATCGAGCGCGTACATTGTAAGTGGCTGTTTTTGTTTTGTCCTGAAAGATACCACCATCCCATTGAGAATGTACATTGTAGGTGGCTGTTTTGTTACGTGCTGAAAGATACAATCATCTCAGTAAGAGCGTACATCGTAAGTGGCTGTTTCACGCTGAATGATACAACCATCCCAGTGAGAGCGTACTTTGTAAGTGGCTGTTTTGTTTTCTGCTGAAAGATACAACCATCCCAGTAAGAGCGTACTTAGTAAGTAACTGTTTTCTGATGAAAGATACAACCATCCTACATATGTTTCTTAAATACAACCATCTTAGTGGGAGTGTACTTTGTAAGTGGCTATTTTGTTTTGTGCTGAAAAATACTACCATCCCATTGAGAATGTACATTCTAAGTGAATATTTTGTGCTGAAAGATAAAAACCACCCAATAGAGAGCATACATTGTAGGTGACTGTTTTGTTTTGTGCTGAAAGATAAAACCATCCCATTGAGAGCGTACATTGTAAGGGACAGTCTTGTTTAGCGCAGAAAGGTACAACCAATTTATTGAGAGCATATATTGTAAGTGACTATTCTGTGCTGAAATATACATTGAGAGTGTGCATTGTAGGTGACTGTTTCGTTTTGTGCTGAAAGATACAACCATCCCATTGAGAGTGTACATTATAAGTGACTGTCTTGTTTAGTGCTGAAAGATACAACCATCCCATTGAGAGTGTACATTACAACTGACTGTCTTGTTTATCGCTGAAAGATACAACCATCCCATTGAGAGTGTGCATTGTAGGTGACTGTTTCGTTTTGTGCTGAAAGACACAACCATCCCATTGAGTGTACATTATAAGTGACTGTCTTGTTCAGTGCTGAAATATACAACCATCCCATTGAGAGTGTACATTACAACTGACTGTCTTGTTTATCGCTGAAAGATACAACCATCCCATTGAGTGTACATTGTAAGTGACTGTTGCGTTATGTTTGTATTTTGTTTAGCTACAATGCTACATGTTGGTTTAGTGTTTCACCAAATCTGCTTCAGCCTAGCTTTTTAAATGTGTAACTCTTTCTCCGTGTATACTCAAACTATAAAAAAAAATGGTTATTTGTCCCGAAGTAGTAATCGTTGGCTCTCACATAAGACATACAAAATAAAAATAAAAAACTTCAAATGTACAGATAGATCTGAAATTGATCTAGAGATTTAATCCTAGAAAAACATACAGTTAATAAATGACATTTCTTTGACTGGGACACTTCTGGGTCTCCGGGACCAAACTTGAGGGCAACCCTAAAAGTACAAAAAATATATTTATATTTATTCTATTGCTTTTGAAAATGACAAATATCAAAATGAACCCCCCTTGTGCTTGATAAAGTTTGGACACCCCTGCTGTACAGTGACTGAGAATGCGTACATTTAATTTTTGGTGGTCTTTGGCTGCCTTTTTTCAGCTAATTTGTGGTTTTGTTGCGGTGTCGTGTGTAGGCAAGGTTGCGGTGAAGAAAGAGGACCTGCAGAAATATCACGGCAAAGACACCTGGTTCCAGCTCCAACCTGTCAGCGCTGACTCCGAGGTGCAGGTGAGTACGGACAAGAGGAAACACGACAGTGCAATTCAATCATCCGCTCTACTTCCTGTCTTAAAGTCCAGCTGGTTACCGACTAGTCAGCGATGTAAAGACCTTAAACTACACCTGGGCAGAATATCAATATTACCATTGACCTAGTAAATATTACTCTTCATAAAAGTCCTATTTAATAAATATATCTAACCTACTTCCTGTTAACAACCTTGTCACATGTTATGAAAGCTTGTCTTATTATTTTCAAGCTTACAGTAGGTCGGGATGATGAACTAAATACAGCAAAAGAAGGGACTCATAAAAACTGACCAAAAATACATCTTCTAAATAAATCTGCATTGTAATTAAATAAACAGTAAATAATAATGCATATGTTTATTAATAAATAGGTGAAGTTTATTGTATTTATATAGCGCTTTTACATAGTGAAACCCAATATCTGAGTTCCATTTAAAGCAGTGTGGGTGGCACTGGCAGCAGGTGGGTAAAGTGTCTTGCCCAAGGACACAACGGCAGTGACTAGGATGGCGGAAGCAGGTATCGAACCTGGAACCCTCAAGTTGCTGGCACGGCCACTCTACCAACCGAGCTATGCCGCCACAAACAAAGTTAAAATGCAGATGTAAATACAGTTTCACAAATTTAGTCATAATGTTTGCTCTTAAAGAAAGTTCTCTATGACTTTAGCGCCACACTTCTTCTGTTTGATGTTGTCATTGTTGCCACAAGTGGTGGAAAAGTGTCATCGGCGGTCGCTGGAACGAGTATGACAATCCTCCTGGTAGGGGTGTATCCCTTTATGGAGGATGCCTGTGCGTGACTTTGTTTCAAGTGGGGAGACTGGTGCACAGACAGTCACCTCGCCATCCTTGACAGAATCAGGTCAGGGTCCAGTGGCATGGAGTCCAAGACGACTGGGGACCCTTTTCTGCTGCAGCCTTCCTCCACCATCGCAGCCGTTGTGGTAGTTCTTCCATCTACCGTCTTCCGCCTGCTCCGCCGTTGAGGTCTTCAACGTATCCCTGGCTAGGGGGCAGTCAGGTACTAGGCCTTTGCCAAGTACCTGACTGCCACCTGGGGTAACAGTAGTAAAGGGCAAAATCTCTTAGTTCCCCAAGAACCCATAGAGGAGCCACTTTAACCTCATGCCCAGGACACTGGAAAAGTGTATTACAAGTGAGTGCCACCACAGCTGGGAAACACATGTTTTTTGGCGGCCCAACAGTAGGCCCAATGGTTAAGAAACACTGATTTAAACATTTAAAAAAGCATACCGTATCAAGTTTATTTAAAAACACCCACAGTTGAAATACAAAGGGCTGTACACCACAATCAAGTAAACACACAAAAAGCAGAGAACTACAGGCAAAAATATATAATTTAAACAGAGGTAAAATACAGACGTTTGTTCCCAAGATGTGTGCTTTTACCATACCAAACTCCCGAATTTCAGTGCCCTTCCTGAAAATCTCCCAGGGCAACCATTCTCCTGAATTCCACGCGGACTAAAATGCCGGGGGCGTGCCTTAAAATCACTGCCTTTAGTGTCCTCTACAACCCGTCGTCACGTCCGCTTTTCCTCCATACAGACAGCGTTCCGGCCCAGTCACATATGCGGCTTTTACACACTCATAAGTGAATGCAAGGCATAGTTGGTCAACAGCCATACAGGTCACACTGAAGGTGGTCGTATAAACAACTTTAACAGTGTTACAAATATGCACCACACTGTGAACCCACACCAAACAAGAATGACAAACACATTTCGGGAGAACATCCGAACCGTAACACAACAGAACAAATACCCAGAACCCTTTGCAGCACTAACTCTTCCGGGACGCTCCAATATATCCCCCCCGCTACCACCAAGCTCCGCCCCCACCATCCCAGCCCACCTAAAGACATCCACCCCCATCTCCTGAATTCTGAGGTCTCAAGGTTGGCAAGTATGGCTGTTACTGCCATCAAGTGTAAAAGGAGTAAAACATCAGTACATTATTTGCATGGCTGTGTGTGAGGTTGAGTTCACACTCCAAACATTAACAACACATTCATAAAGTCACAAGCTGATTCAATGTCATTGGGGGAAAAAAAGCCTCAAAACATTGTAACTTTTGCTTTTACTTCCTGAAAAAGGCGGCATGAGTTCAGTTGTTTCGGGGAGCAACGGCAAGCACACAGAAAAAAAGCCTGCGACATCCTGGAGGGACTGAGTGAAGAAGAGCAGCTTCCTGTTACTGTGATTGTTTGTTTGTAGAGCAGGCAACAGTTGGAGGCAAGACTTCCTTTTACTGATCTCTTCTCTTCATGTAAAATTCATCAGCTACTTCCTCATTAACTATGGAGAAAAAGGAAACTTTCTACACTTTATCTGAGGGTTGTCTAGCTCATTAAGGTTCTCACTAATTCCCCAAATGGCTGATTAGACAAATCCACTTGAAGATGCTCTTCAGAGTTTAGTGCAGGGGTGTCCAAACTTTTGGACTTGAGGGCCGCATTGGGCTAAAAAGCCTCTTGATTTTCAGAGTCATCACTGTCACCGACGTCACAATGGGGTGAGTTTTTCCTTGCCCTTATGTGGGCTCTACCGAGGATGTTGTTGTGGTTTGTGCAGCCCTTTGAGACCCTTGTGATTTAAGACTATATAAATAAACATTGATTGATGACAATTTACATTGTAGATTGTCACATCAAAACTATGAATGAACACATGTGGGGTTATGTACTTCACAAAAAAAGGTGGCTATTTCTTTAAAATAGCCCCCCTTTGCTCTAATTACTGCTTTGTACACTCTTGGCATTCTCTCAATGAGCTTCAAGAGGTAGTCACCTGAAATGGTCTTCACTTCACAGGTGTGCTTGATATCTTACAGTTGACTTTGTCAGGTTATGTTAACTCTAAACTGAACAAAATTGACGCTAATCTATCTTTTTGTTATTTTTTTTTTTCCCAAAGAAGAATCCATAGCCAACTCGATAAAGATAAGAATCATTTAGCAGAATCAAAAGTGGAATCAGAACTGGAAAAATCTTATCAATTCCAATCCTTACCCCGCTTTATATCGGACTTGTCAAAGACAGTTTAAAAAAAAAAAAAGGCCTTTTGATTTTCTTTCCTTAAGTAGTTTTGCAAGATTTACCGTCCCTTGGTTGATCTCCCACTGAATATTTTCGGATTGTATCGTTCTTAAAAAAATGATATCGTCCCTGAATCAAATCGGATGAATGGCAACCAAAAAATTCAGAATATAATTGATGTTCAAACGAAACGTTACACTCCTAAAAATCTCCACATAGTGTTTGATTTTGTTTCCTGAATTTGTTTTGCTGGATTTACCGTCTCGTAGTTGATCTCTCACTGAATCGTTCGAAAAAAATTATATCGACCATGAATCGTATCAGCAAGATGGCAACCAAAAAAATTGGAATGGAATGGTTGTTCAAACAAATCGTTACACTCCTTGTACTTCCAAAGTGCTTGATTTCCTGAAGTTGTTTTGACGGATTTACCGTCTTGTGGTTGATACACTGAATTGTATCGTTCTAAAAAATTGAATCGTCTCTGAATCGTATCGGCAAGACAGCAACCAAAAAATTTGGAATAGAATTCTTGTTCAAATGAATCGTTGCACTCTTCGTACTTCCACATAGTGCTTGATTTTGTTTCGTGAATATATTTTGCCGGATTTATGTCATGTGGTTGATCTCTCACTGAATCGTTTGAAAAAAATTATATCGTCTCTGAATCGTATCGGCAAGACAGCAAACACAAATTCGGAATGGAATTGTTGTTCAAACCAATTGTTGTACTTCTAGTACTTCCTTGGTGCTTGATTTCCTGAAGTTGTTTTGCAGGATTTTGCATCCCGTGGTTGATCGCCCACTGAATCGTTTCGGATCGTATCGTTCTAAAAAATTGTATCGTCTCGGAATCTTATCGGTAAGACGGCAAATACAAAAAATTTGGAATGGGATGGTTGTTCGAACGAATCGTTGCACTCCTAGTACTTCCACATAGTACTTGATTTAGTTTCCTGAAGTTGTTTTGCAGGATTTTGCGTTCGTGGTTGATCTCTCACTGAATCATTTCGGATTGTATCGTTCTAAAAAAGTTGTATCGTATCGGTAAGACCGCAAACAAAAAAAATTTGGAACGGGATGGTTGTTCGAACGAATCGTTGCACTCCTAGTACTTCCACATAGTGCTTGATTTGTTTCCTGAAGTTGTTTTGCAGGATTTTGCGTCCCGTGGTTGATCTCCCAATGAATCGTTTCGGATTGTATCGTTCGAAAATAATTACGTAGTCTCTGAATCGTATCGGCAAGACAGCAAACACAAATTCGGAAGGGAGGGGTTGTTCAAACCAATCGTTGTACTCCTAGTACTTCCTTGGTGCTTGATTCTGTTTCCTGAAGTTGTTTTGCCGGATTTAGCTTCCCGTGGTTGATCTCTGCACTTGTCCCACATGTATTACTGTCCTGCTATTCACTATTCAGTCCAGTTCTTACCCACCCACACAGATGCATGCACAGTCAGAAGTGCACACACACACACACACACACACACACACACACACACAGACACACACACACAGAGGCGTGTAGTCCGGCACAGATGCGCTCACACGCGGTCTGAATGGGAACATCTGCAGACAGATGGGTGTGTGTCGCCCTGGAGCGCCATAGTGAAACAGAGACACATTCATCGGGGGAGGAGGGGAGCGGAAGGACGTGTGACAGAAGGGGAGTTATAGACTAAAGCGAGAGAGAGACGGATCAAATGAAGTCGGAAGATTCTCTCTCTCTCTCTCTCTCTGTCTTCTCTTGTCAATAGAGGACGCATTGTTGGCCTCCTCGTCTGTTTTCTTCCTCCTTTTGCTCGGATCACTGAGCCTGACGCCAGTGTGTTTGCATGCTGATGCCGCTAATTAAGGGCTACACTGTCATTATGTCATTAATCCCATCACTTCAGAGTGGAAATACCTCCGCGTGACGTTCTGGATCCCACTATTTCCTCCTTGTTTACCACATTTCATGTTTGTGTTTGGTGCAAATGATTGATGAAGGAAGACTGTGTCTTCTATGCTCGGAACGAGCCTATTTAAAGACGTAACACAGCCGTAAATCTCACACGTGGTGCATGGAACCATATGGGCACCACTGTAGTTCCTGATTTACGAGGCTCCATCAGCGGCCTTATGAGGCTCGGAGCTTAGCAGCTGGATGTGATTCTTTCTTCTGGTGAAAACTGAATGTTCTGTTTTCATACAAAGCAAATGATTATGTGACGACTTGTAAATGTACAACCGACACCTTTTTTAACTGATCTCAACTGGATTGTTCATTTAGAAGAGATGATTGACACTTTTAAATAGGTACATTTGATCATCACTGACATTTTACACCAGAGATGTCCAAACAAACTTATCGGTATCTGTTTCAAAAAGTACAGAGCGCCAGTAAACCTTAAAGACACTGCCTTTGCGTGCCAGCCCAGTCACATAATGTATGTGGTTTGCGCACACACACAAGTGAATGTAAGGCATACTTGGTCAACAGCCATACAGGTCAAACTGAGGGTGGCCGTATAAACAACTTTAATACTGTTCCAAATATGCGCCACACTGTGAACCCACACCAAGCAAGAATGACAAACACATTTCGGGAGAACATCCGCACCGTAACACAACATAAACACAACAGAACAAATACCCAGAACCCCTTGCAGCACTAACTCTTCCAGGACGCTACACTATACACCCCCGCTACCACCAAGTTTTTCAACTTGTTTAAGTCAGGATCCATGTTAATCAATTCATGGTAAAGTTACATTGTTTATTGCAGTGGTTCTCAAATGGGGGAACGCGTCCCCCTGGGGGTACTTGGGTTCCACCCAATTCAAAACGTTCCAACTTCAAACTATTCAGCCTATTCAGGAGTTGCGGGATTTCCTTTGACAAATTCCCAGATTTCCCAGAATTCCAGGTTTTCCGAGACATTTTTCCCATTCGAAATGAATTGGCCATTTTTCAAACTTCCACCATTTCCACATTTTTCAACCTATTCAAACCATTCCACCTTCAACATATTCCACCATTCTGGAAATTCAAACTTTATCTTTTCCAAGTTCCAAAAAATTCCAGGATTTTCCAGAATTCCTGCTTTTCCAAAGCCCTATTTCCACCCCTTTTTTTTTTGGCGACTACTCCTTCCACATTTTTCAAGGCATTTCAACTGTTCCACCGTCAAAACGTTCCTCTTAATCAGAACTGATACAATTCCCGGTTTCCCTGAAATTTCGTAATACCATTTCAACATGTTATTACTTCAACATTTCTCCAACCTTTTATACTCATTCAGACCATTCAAGTGTTTTTTTTACTTTTTCCCAAAAAATATGATGCCCTCCCCGCTCATGATAACTACCGAACCGTAACTGAAAAGGGTTGGCTAAACAGCTATTAAGGTTTGACCAAATCAGCCCCCATGTTGACTATTGAATCGTGACTTAAAAGGGCTGGCCAAACAACAAAACAAGGACTATAAGGCAGGCTGCTTTTCCACTTATTACAGACAATTAACAATTCAGTTCTTTGTAGTTGTACAGTTAATGTCTCCTACATTTCTTAAAACCAACTAGTTTGAATGATAAAACAAGTCATAACAATCCAAAGTCTAAGGCTTTTATTTTTAATTGTATGCTGATAGTTTGCATGATTGTCAGAGACTTTTTACAGAGGCAATCAAATTCACCAATTAATGATAAATTCAGAACCAAAATTATCTTTAAACAGATTTTAGTTTCAAACTGTTGCTTTGACATGTTTATTAAGTGGGAGACTGACGCAGGCATTTAGCTTTTCGACGCACCATCCTAACTCACGGTTTCAACATTTGGTTCTTCTTAAAAGTGTATTAAATGACTTTGAACTTTCTGCAACCATTGGCCTTCCACATGTAAAGCGAGTGGAGACAATTTTGAGATAGCGCTCTAGTAATATCAGACAAGTGCTGCTTTGACTCTTTGTCTTGTTGTTAAACTTGCACGTGAACTTCTTTTTGGACAATTTTGCAGTCAAATACGCAAATTCATATAACATGTTATAGGCCGACGTATGACTCAAAGTCATTTAACTTGGTTTCTTGCGCAATCAGCGCCCATGTTAGCTACCAAACCGTGACTTAAAAGGGTTGGCTGAACAGCTATTAAAGCACAACGCGACTGGCGCCCATGTTCACTACCAAACTGTGACTGAAAAGGTTGGAGGCACAGTATGCATGGTCTGCCCGGCAGCTGGGCAGACCATGCATACTGTTGCTGGAAGGCACGGTACGCCAAGGAATCTATTGATGTCTTGAATAATGTCTCAGTCCAATTTGGTCTGAATGTTCACACAAGTCATGAGATGCCAAACAAACACACACACGCGCCCCGTCCCTATTATCTCAACACATAAAGTTTTTATTGCATATTTAAGTTGATATTTCCATTTTTATATTTTTAAATATCAGCTACAGACATTTTTGTTTTAATGTTGGCATTTCTGGCACATGGTTTAATATTTGTTTTGTTTTATTTAAGGTAGCCTATGTGTTTTCTTTTTGTTTGCAAATTTAAGTTGATATTTTCTTTGTTATATTTTTAAAAGTAGGCTACAGAACATTTAGTTTTTATGTTGGCATTTCTGGCTCTTAATTTATCTGTTTTATTTTGAAGGTATTTGTTTTCTTTTTGTTTGCATATTTAAGTTTACATTTTCTTTGCTACAGAACATTTAGTTTTTATGTTGGAATTTGTTAAGGGTTTCTTAATTTCATATTTTTTTTGCACCAAACAAACGAGGCCTATTTATTTAACTGTTGATTGCAAGCATTTTAGTAGGCTATTACTATTTTTTTTAATTTCCCACTTTTATTTATTTCTTATTTTCATTTCAGTGCAATAAAACATATTTAACAACCAAGACATTTAGTCCCACTTTGTTTATTGGACAGGCCGGAAACGCACACACAGTGTTTTTAAAAGTAACAGAATCTCTACTCGAGCTGCAATGTCTGTTTGCAAACGTCAAGGGGAGTCTGTCAGGGCAGAGAGCGATTCACGTCTGTTGCCCTCTGGCCCACAGAACTGTAGCTGAGTGATTCAGGTTTGCTTCACGAACCTACAAGAACTGACTGGTTGTCGCCGAGGACGTGATTCAGGTTGTCGCTGCACTCACTCACTCATTCAGAATCAGGACTCGCGAACCCACTGACACAGAGAAGTGACTGTGTCGCTGAGATCTGCCGCTGGGCAAACTGTTACTGACGGACTCATGATTCGCCGACCTGCACACAGAACTGCTGCTGCAGAAGTCATTTAGTGAACAAATCAATTTAAGGAACTGATTCTAGTGATTCAATAAAGTCAAAAGAACTGCCGATCCCATCACTACTGAACATTGTCAGCCTTTTTTAATGTCAAACACTTTTTGAAGAGTTAATCAAAACCCTCAGTCGCCTGACAAGTCCAGTATGCAATGTCATCTTTCAACAGAACTTTGTTTTATCTTGTTGCTCTTATATGTTGTTATTCACTGGGAGATTGACACAGGCATTTAACTTTTCCACACACCATCCTGAATCATGGTTTCAATCGTAGTCCATGTAAACTACCAAACCGTAACTTAAAAGGGTTGGCTGAACTGCTATTAAGGTACGACACTGGCGGCATCTGTGTAGGCTACCGAACCGTGACTTAAAATAGGTTGGATGGACTGCTTTTAAGGTATGACCTAATTGGTGTCCAAGTCAATTACTCAACCACAACTTACAAGGGTTACCTGAACAACTATAAGGTGGGCAGGCAGGTTATAGTCAATGTTGCCAACCCTTTAAACTTACAGTTCAGTAGTTAACACTGGCGACTATCAAAACTGTAAGACAAAACCTCTACAATATATATAGATTTTTAGGGCTCCCCTGAAGTTTGGTCCCGGGGACTCAGAAGTGTGTCGGTCATAAAAATGTTACAAATAAATCATGTTGTTTTTTAATATATATTATTCAAGACTTAGATCAACTTCAGGTCTATTTGTCTATATAAAGTAAAACCTTTTTTTTTTTTGTTTTATGTCCTTTTTTTCAAAGAAAGCCCTTTTGTTATGGCAGGAAACCCAAAACATGCAATATTTCCATTCCCACCCAAAATTTCAAAGTGGAACATTTGATGTGAAGTAATTAGAGCCTTAAATAAGTCAATGATTCATAACATTGATTTTAATTCATTAGACATTTTTCGAGCAATGATCGTTTTTTTAACCAAAATCCAACTAAAATTATTGGGGATCCAATAACACTTATAAAAGTGTTAAAAATAATTGTTGTATTTTTCATTTTATTTTAACACTTATATCTCTAGATATACTTCAGATCTATCCATCAATCAGTTTTCTTTTTTTTTTAAAGATGTTTTTATTTGTTTGTTTTATGCCCTTTTTTGTCAAATAAAACTTTTTATTTCACTTCTTTGCCCTTTTAATACATTTTTAAATGTTTTTTGAGTAGTATTTTAAGAACAGGCCCCACTTTATAACCCTAATGGTCTAGATCTGTACAAAAAATGGAGAATCCAATCCAAGAATAATTATATATTAGCTATTTCCTCTTAACTTTCACTGAAAATGAAAACACCGCCATGACTGAGAATATTTCTTCTGTGTTTTTGCAGGGAAAAGTGCACTTGGAGCTCCGCTTAAGTGAAGTCATCACAGACAGTGGAGTCATCAACCACAAATTAGCCACACGGTAAGGCTCGGACACGCTTTTTTGTTATTGCATCCTCCAAGCCAGCAGTGTTGTTCCACCTGAAATTGGTCGGTTGGTTTTGTTATGCGGCGGCAAAAACCACGCGGTCGACTTCCGCCCAATTGTGTCCAGGAACATTTGTCTCGCGTTCATTTGATTGCAGTTTTTAGTCACAATGCAGCTCGGGTTGTCAAAAGTATTTACACTTTGATACCAACAGGAAAAAATACATGGGTACCTGCTTTTTTCAGTATTGTCAGTAAGTAATACTGTACATCTCTTTTTCGTGGGTGAGACGCGTGACTTCTTGGTGAGTGAGAACTGACACCAAGACGCAGCAGAAATGCTCTCCCATGCATTTTGTCGCTGTAATTAGCGAGTAGAGCAGGCCTGGGCAATTACTTTGACTGGGGGGGGGGCCACATTTAGAGAAAGAACAAGTGTGTGGGGGTCGGTATGTCTATTTTTAGGAACACTAATACAAAACCTCACAATGTCTGAATGCTAAAAATGTTAGGACAGACCACCCTAAAAAACGTAATGGAATTTTACATTTTTCTATGAACAATAAAACACTGAATATTGACAAAATATGAATGTCACACCCCCTTTTGATAGACATATTTTACGATCAAGTGAAACGCAACAAACAGTGAAATAGGAACGCTAAGGGTACAAAATGAACCCACCTACAATCTTAAATAATCTGATATTTACTGAATTCCCCCCAGGGATCAATAATATACTTTCTATTCTATTCTGATCTATATATCACTAAGCTTGAGAACTTTGTTGTGAAAATCTTCTTCCTCGTGTGTGTGCATGTCTATATATATAATGTATATATATATCTTGTTTGCCATTTGGGTTACAAATTGATAAAGAACCCAATTAAAAGTTCTCCGCACGTCAGAAAGGGTCTGGACTTGTGGAAGTCATGCAGTGTGCCGGTGCCACTGTAGTGGACGTCACGCAAGGAGGTGGCATTGACAAGAAAAGACGGAGTGTCGACCTGCAGGATGTGATTCTGTAACTCACAGCCAGGGTTTGGTAACACGTCAACATCGCAAAGCCAGACTTGCCACCACTTCCTGTCAGCTGCTGTCACCTGTGGTTTAGCCTGAGGACGTGCACCCCCGCACTTTCTTCCACACTCTGTCCGCTAATGGATGGATTGGCGTGAAAAGCAGTCCGCTCATGCTGTCCCGCTGACAACTTGCTTTTCATCTCCTTTCCCCTGGCAAACATTCTCCTGGAAGTTTTGACTACGCCAGTTTCCTCAGTGCGGAGACCAACTCTGACTTTCTTTATGATTGCTTGTGATGCACGTACACTATTCCAGCTTGGATAGCTGGTTGCCGAGCAACCGTTTTTTTTTGCAGGTAATTCATGGTGTGAGTTTATGACCTTACAGAAAACCTAAAAGCAGTGAAGTTGGCACGGTGTGTAAATGGTAAATAAAAACAGAATACAAAGATTTGCTGATCCTTTTCAACTTATATTCAATTGAATAGACTGCAAAGACAAGATATTTAATGTTCCCACTGAGAAACTTAATGTTTTTTTTGTAACTAATCATTAACTTAGAATATAATGGCAGCAATACATTGCAAAAAAGTTGTCACTGGGGGATTTTTACCACCGTGTTACATGGCCTTTCCTTTTAACAACACTCAGTAATTGTTTGCAAACTGAGGAGACACATTTTTGAAGCTTTTCAGGTGGAATTATTTCCCATTCTTGCTTGATGTACAGCTTAAGTTGTTCAACAGTGTCCGTTGTGGTATTTTAGGCTTCATAATGCACCACACATGTTCAATGGGAGACAGGTCTGGGCTACAGGCAGGCCAGTCTAGTACCCACACCCTTTTACTATGAAGCCACACTGTTGTAACACGTGGCTTGGCATTGTGGAAATAAGCAGGGGCGTCCATGATAACGTTGCTTGGATGACAACATATGTTCCTCCAAAAGCTGTATGTACATTTCAGCATTAATGGTGCCTTCACAGATGTGTAAGTTACCCATGCCTTGGGCACTAATACACCCCCATACCATCACAGATGTGTAAGTTACCCATGCCTTGGGCACTAATACACCCCCATACCATCACACATGTGTAAGTTACCCATGTCTTGGGCACTAATACACCCCCATACCATCACACATGTGTAAGTTACCCATGCCTTGGGCACTAATACACCCCCATACCATCACACATGTGTAAGTTACCCATGTCTTGGGCACTAATACACCCCCATACCATCACACATGTGTAAGTTACCCATGCCTTGGGCACTAATACACCCCCATACCATCACACATGTGTAAGTTACCCATGTCTTGTTCACTAATACACCCCCATACCATCACACGTGTAAGTTACCCATGCCTTGGGCACTAATACACCCCCATACCATCACACATGTGTAAGTTACCCATGCCTTGGGCACTAATACACCCCCATACCATCACACATGCTGGCTTTTCAGCTTTTGTGCCTATAACAATCCGGATGGTTCTTTTCCTCTTTGGTCAGGAGGACATGATGTCCACAGTTTCCAAAAACAATTTGAAATATGACCTTTTCAGACCACAGAACACTTTTCCACTTTGCATCAGTCCATCTTAGATGAGCTCGGGCCCAGCAAAGGTGGCAATGTTTCTGAGTGTTGTTGATAAATGGCTTTGGCTTTGCATAGTAGAGTTTTAACTTGTATTTGCAGATGTAGCG
>NC_084635.1:35418830-35423830 GCF_033978795.1 Nerophis ophidion | reverse complement strand
ACTTTTTGTCTGAGTTCCTGGAATGTGGATCCTTCAGATAAACTAACTGAACAGAAAGTCTGATCATTGCTCCAGATAAAAAGATCGCCCTGATCAAGAACTCCTTTGGTGCTCTGGGTGCATCTGGTAAAAGTTGCCTCGGAAACCTTGAACTTATGTTTGATCAGTCAATGTCTTTGGAGGGTCACTGTGGTCAACTGACCAAAAACTGTTTTTATCACTTAAGAAATATCTCCAAAGTGAGAAATTGGTTGTCAAAATCGAATCTCTCAAAATGATCATTCTGGCATTCAACTCGCCTCGCATTGGCTATTGTAATTCTGTTTTGGTTGTTTCAACACGTCAACTCTGAAGAGACTTCAAGCTGTCCAGAATGCGGCTGCCAGACTTTATACCCAGAACTGCCCACATTACCCCCATTCTGTCCAGTCTTCATATGCTGCCAGTCAAATTTTGCATAGATTTTAAGATTTTAGTCCCCACTTTTCATTTGTTACATGCTGGGGCCCCTCAGCATATTCGATGATGTTCAGGGCGCAGTCTTCTGTCTTCAGGCCAGGGTCTCCTAAAGCTCCCAAAAACTCATTAAAGAGCCCGGTGTTTTCTAAGGTGGTTCTTGGTGAAAACATTTTGAGAACCGCTGGACTGGACAGGTTGAGTGCTGCTCTGAAACAAATAAGTTTGGCAAAAAATGCAAGGAAGTGGACAAAGTTCGTAAATCACTGAGATTGGTTTGATTTGCGTGAATTGGTGCTGTTTCCATATCGCTAACTCCTTGGGGGCTGGTTACTGTGTGAGAGGAGTGTGGTGTCTGGCTAGCCCTATGTACTAAATGTTGTTGTTTTTTTCAAAACGCTGATGTGTTTGTGTCTCTGCAGAGTGCTGGAGTGCCAAGGTCTTCCAATTGTCAATGGCCAATGTGATCCCTACGCTGCTGTCTCACTACTCGGTCCTTCCAGGTTAGAACAAACACACACAGGTGGCTCTGCTAGGAATCACAAACATATGCGTGTACATGGACGGGGAAGTTTAGATCTTAAGGACTAAAACAAAACTGAATGAAAGTAGAAAAACTAACTTGGTTTCTGTTAAAATTGTATAGTTGGGTTGCAAATCACGTCCTTGTAAAAAGTTATTCCAGAGTTCCAAATGTAGTCCACCATGAAGGGAAAAAAGTTGATGAAACGGAGCAGAGAATGTGGAACATCAACATCAATAACATGTTTGCAATGACCACTTTGTCAAAGTCTGTATGAACTTAAAAAGGAGCTATCAAATCCTGCTTATGTATTTATTTTTCTTCTTCTTCGTATGATGTAGAGATCTGAACTGAGGATGTCGTTGTGGCTTGTGCAGCCCTTTGAGACACTTAGTTTAGTTTAGTCTTTATTTGAAGGGACGATGCACAGAACCATTAAGCTCAAGGACAGATTTGAGCTAAATAGCTCATTTCCATTTGCAGTCCCATCCATCCATCATCTTCCGCTTATCCGAGGTCGGGTCGCGGGGGCAACAGCCTAAGCAGGGAAACCCAGACTTCCCTCTCCCCAGCCACTTCGTCTAGCTCTTCCCGGGGGATCCCGAGGCGTTCCCAGGCCAGCCGGGAGACATAGTCTTCCCAACGTGTCCTGGGTCTTCCCCGTGGCCTCCTACCGGTTGGACATGCCCTAAACACCTCCCTAGGGTGCAGTCCCTGGCTACCTAAATTAAAGGGATACAAAAATCATGCAATAAAATGATGACAATAAAATCATACTATATCATGTAATCAAATTAAGAAAAGTCATCAAATGCCCTTTCATGGACACATATTGAATATACAATACAAGCACAGCTCATTTACATCATCACACAAAGACAATACTTGCTCTTCTTCACATCTGTCATCATTTGTAAAAACAACCATGATTTTAACACACACACACACACCTCACAATTTACAACAAAAATGCTGTCATGGATAAATATAACACACATGAAGTTGATGTGTCAGATATAGTGTCCACCTTAGTGACCGTGTGAGCAGCTTTGATTGCTCCAAAGCCACTTTTTAACTTCAATTGTAAATGAAGAGTAATCTGTTAAACTTTTCAAGTTTATTGTGAGGTCCTTCCATTCCTTTATGGCTTTATATGAAAAGGCTGATTGTGCAAAAGATGTTTTACATCTGGGTACGCTACACTGCCCCCTGGTGGAGGCTCCTGTGTTTCTAGGTGTCACAGCAGATGTAAACTGGACAAAGTGCTTAAGTGGTGCTCGTGCAGTGTTATTTGGGATTCGATGGGCCATTCGTATTGATGCTAATCTTTGAATGTTAGCGAAGTTTGACAATCTATATTTTTGGAGAACTAAACAGTGATGGGGATGTTGTGGTTTTCAGTCGAGGATTTTGAGCAATTGTTTGTGCAAACTTTCCAATGGCCTCTGTGTCATGTTGCTTGTGATTCAGGGCTATATGAATAAACATTGATTGATATACTTATAGCAGGGTTGTCAAACCTACAATACGACCTGCAAAACTGTTTAACCTGGCCTACAAGACGAGTTTGCAAAGTGTAAAAAGGAGCTGCATTTTTTTTAAATGAAAGAAACTGCTGTTCTAAATGTGTCCACTGGATGTCGCAATTGCAATTCAAGTGTAACCCACGTCACACATGGCACTGTTCAAAGGGGATGTGTCAGCTGACCTATAAGCGCCCCCTGGATTGGCCGCCGCTACTCCAATCGATCAGCTGCTACTGTTGTGGCTGGCGGCAGATGGCGACAGACTGATGCCGTATCGACACACAATACCTTCTCATCTTGTCTTCTAAATATCCACTCAACAAATAAAACAACGAATCATTCACACATATAAGATTCTACGACAAAAAAAATCAGCTATTTATTATTGTTTGAAGTTTGGCGTGGTCCACAGCCCCCAGTTTTCAAGTCGTGAGCTTTTGCCCATTGAAAAATGAATGGGCCGATTTTCAAACATGCACAACTGCCACATTTCCACCCAATTGGAACAGTTCCACCAGCCACACCCCAACTTACCTTGGACAATCAAACTACCAAGTTCAAAAAATGCAGGAATTCTCAGAATTCACGGTTTTCACTTTCCTATTTTCACCTCTTCCTGGAAAGATTTCATAGTCCACATTTTTCAACCAAATTCTGCTTTCGAAACTTTCCTCTTAATTGAGACAACAAATACTCCCATTTTATTTTTGTACAAATTCACAGTTTTCTTAAAATTCCAGGAATTCAAAAATACCCATTCAAACTGTTACTACGTCAACATTTTTCAGCCGATTCCAAAAATTCCAACACCAACATATTCATAACATCCAGGACACTTGTGCTTATATCAAATATTTTAGAAAATTCCAGTTTTTTTCCACGTTTCCCGAAAATTCCAATTCAAATGAGTGGACGTATTCTTAAAATTCTGTATAGTTTTTAACCCTAATTTCTACATTTCAAACATCCACCCAAACTACTGTTCCGATGTATCAAACGCAAAACATGTTTGCCCTTTCCTAAATTCCCGGTTTTCCCATAATTTCCCGGAATGTTCTCCACTTTGACAATGACTAGGCATTATACGATCATATCGCACATTTCCCATCCGTTTTGAACCATTACATCATCCACCACTCCACTCACCTTAGACATTCAAGCATTTCAGTTCCGCTTACGCGTATCTGCGATTCAGCGGGTTCGAACATAGGGCATTCACACATAATTTCTAGCAGAACTGCACATTCTAGTTGTTGTTAGAGTTCCGTGCAGCGCTCTGTTTGTTGACAGCACAATGCGCACCCTGAAGTCCATTGCAAAAATGTGTGCTACTACGTTTGTTGTGTTTGCTCTATTTTATTTTATGCTGAAATCTATTATGTTCACATTGGTTAATTTTATTGTTATGTTACCTTGTTTTCAGACGTTGTGTGATTTTGATCATTGTTTTATTTATATTACAATTGTAATATTTGAATGATGGTAGCTGAATGTGTTGTGGATGTTTCTTGAAAGACTCGATTGTTTTTCCAAACACGTGTTTAATGAACTGCCAACATGAGAATGCTGAACAGAAAGTGCTTAAAGTTTAATGGCTTTGCAAATACACTGAGACAAAGTCTAGGTTCATTGTGTTCTTCGTGGTGTTTTTCAAACCGCAACAATTTTTTCCTCAGAATTTTCAACTAACTTGATGTGTTTTGCCAAAAGCATCATTTGTAACGTCTACTTTTTCACAATGTGCTTTTTCTATTGTTGGCCAAAGTAAAACAAAGAAAACAATCTAAAATTGTTATTATTTTTAAGTGATTATGCTATGATTTTACCAGTCCAGCCCACCTGGGAATACAGTTTCCTCCTCCACGGGCCCCTGAGCTAAAAAGACACCTATGACTCATACATATGAGCAGATTTTCAGGAACTGTGGAATGAATTTGTGCATTTTTGTTAATAAAAGCTCTTGTAGGCTGCACATATAACTTGGTAAAATATTTTAGTGTGTCTATAAGTACTTGTTGAGCACATTCAACAATACCACAATAATAATGTTAACTGGGATCATTTTAGTCACAATAACTTACAATAACTATTTAGCCATTTTATGTGTTTTTTTGTTTTATTTGATCTTCTATGTAAACAGATTAGTGAGCAATATGGAGTATGTATCACAATTTGTTTCTTTTTCATTAAGCTTAACTTACTGTTGCTGTAAAAACCTGCACTGCAACAATGTCATTTCCCATTGTGGGATAACAAAAGTCTGCAACGCACTTGTTGTTGGGATCCCCAGCAAGAAGATCCAGAAGCTGCAGTACATCCAGAAGCTGCAGTACATCCAGAAGCTGCAGTACATCCAGAAGCTGCAATACATCCAGAAGCTGCAGTACATCCAGAAGCTGCAGTACATCCAGAAGCTGCAGTACATCCAGAAGCTGCAGTACATCCAGAAGCTGCAGTACATCCAGAAGCTGCAATACATCCAGAAGCTGCAGTAC